>NC_133326.1:131092668-131392668 GCF_042186555.1 Aquarana catesbeiana
CCCCCCCCCCCCCAAAAAAAAAAAAAAACTATTAGAAGGTGATGACAGAGTTAATTAAAATAATTTAAAATAATTATGGTTAACCAAGGGCATACCAGGTGATGCTGCCTGAGACACCCATTTTTGATGGTTTTTGCCACAAATGAATGCAGAGCAGGACCAGAACTGTCAGACTGATAGCTCAGCCCTCTCAGATTCTGCTGAATGTTCCCTATGTAGTCACCAGAGCTCTGTGACAGCCAAATGGAGTGCTGCTGGTTACACAGGGAGAGCCGTGATTTCTCAGTGTAATCTGAAGGGGTGAGCTGTCGGTTTTCCAGCTCAGTCTTGCCCAGTGCAGGATACAGCTTGATGATGCTGAAGCAGGAGAGACTCACAACACCCAAGGCAGGTGTCTCTTTTGCCTCTGTTTTGGCCCAGCCCAACATTAATTTGTTTACCAAGCTAGGGTTGATAATGATCATTGTATTTTGTTTGACTGGCTTGCAAATATTTTTTTAAGCTTTGCAATCTATACCTTTGGTTTCCTTGCTTTTATCAACAAAGACTCATGCGCTTGCCAAAGATGACACCTAAGTCCCAGAAGTTACACAACACTAGGATGCCACTTTTCTTGGATTTGCCTAGACAGTCCCACATCTTGAAGCTCAGTCCTGATGATGCAGTGTCCCCCTTCACTTAACTCTAGTAAGGCATTCATTATGGTGATTAATGGGCATAAGTAGGTATTCCCCACAGAAATGGAGGTGGGGTTTGACACTTTTAACACTAAAATGCTTTCAATTAAAAAAAAAATATCCAGTTATAATCACAACATAATCAGGTCTAAACATACAAATTTGCCCTCAAATAGTGCACGATTCTGAATGCTTTAAAAAATGGGAATATAACCTGGAAAAACTGCTCAAGACATTGACATTATTAATAAATAATTATTGGGATAGAATTTCTTAAGTGGAAGTACAAATACAGGAAATTTTCAATAGCTTGCAAATGCACAGTGAATACTCTGTTTGTAAAGTCACTAAAGGATCTAAATTTGACAGTGGATTTAGCCAATAAAGAAAGAGCGGAAAACAAATCATAAATTAGATAGGATGGGAAAAACTAGCATACACTTAAGGAAACGCATACGAGTGAGGCAACAGATTTACACATTCTAGGGACTTTGGAACTTATTTTTCAAAATACAATTGGTCTAGCACCAAAGGCACTCTCAGTGATTATTCATCACAAATTTCTAAATCAGAAAGTTCTGAATCTACTACACAGGGACAGCATAGTATCAATGTAGGAATAAAAACAGTTAAGCCGCGTACACACAAGTGGAATGTCCGACAGAAAAAGTCAGACAGAAGCTTTTCATCGTCTATTCCGATTGTGTGTAGGCCTCATCGGACTTTTTTTTTTTCCGAAAATTCCGACAGACCTAGAAATGGTACATGTTCTAAATATTATCGATGGAACCAATTCCTATCGGGAAAACCGATCGTCTGTATGCTGTTCCGACAGACCAAAAACGATGCATGCTCTGAAGCAAGTACGAGACGGAAGCTATTGGCTACTGGCTATTGAACTTCCTTTTCTAGTCCCGTTGTAAGTGTTGTACGTCACCAAGTTCTGGACAGTCGGACTTTGGTTTGACTGTGTGTAGGCAAGACCGCTTGAATGGAATTCCATCGGAGAAACCTTCGGAGTTTATTCTGGCGGCAAAACTGGTCGTGTGTACGCGGTATAACAGGAATAAACACAATAGGGATACATATTATCTAACATGGTCACAAACAGTGAGTGGAACAATTGAGGGTTTGAATCACACAACATGGAAGATGTCTTCAAAATGCACACAAGATCTGACTGCTCAAACAATTCTTAGGAATTGAATTTTGGTACCATTTCCAAAAACACACTCTCTCTGGTACGTCTTTCAGCTCTTTACTCTCATTTAATGGAGAACTGAGAACATCAATGGGAGCAACAGCTACCTTCATTCCAACTGTTTCCAACCTTCACTGATAGGTACACAACACCCTACCATTTCCAACTGCCCTACAAACAACTAATCCCAAGAAAAAAAAATGTAATTCCTTTTATACAGGAAGATGTAGATCCACAAATACAGGTTTTCAAATTAAATTTTATCAAATGATTATGTGAGTGTACTAGCAAAAGGTCTCTCCTTTTTTCTAAAGAAAAATAGTGACAACATGGAAACCATAATGGTCCGGCACTTGTTTGCATGAAAAGTACTTTTGAAAACATTACATATGAAGAAAGAAAATCTACCCCAGGAGATGTTGATCAGTGACTGGAATGACCTAAGTAGAAGGGATTACAGATGTTTGGTAACGTTGATGGAATTATGGGAAGAGGGCAATCTAGAGGCTTTAGAACCCGTGCAGGATCGCTCACTGCTAGTCTTAACAACATCTAAGGTCAAGAAAGCATTAATGTCTTTCCCACCCATTACCACTAATGCCAACTTTGCAGCCTTTATAACACATGTTTCAGAAGACATTGAACAATTTTGTACCACCAGTTTCGGAAGACAACATTACATTAGCACAACAAAATGCTCTAAGAGACCTAATTACAAATATAAGTTTGGTGATTAAACCAGCAGACAAAAGTGGCAACATAGTGGTAATGAATAGAGAAAAACATGAAAAGATATGTACAAGAATCTACAGATTTGCTACAAGAATGCTACAAGAAAAAAATCAAAAGAGCAAGCGAGTGATATTCAATGTTATTCTAGACTATCAACACAGCTGCAGATGATCACATCGTTGCTTAGGACATGGACAAGTATGTAAAAGTCAAGAAACCAGCATGTGCCACTTGTTATTTTCACTATAAAGTCCATAATAATATCAGGGCCCCCCTAGTTGTCCAGTCATTTTAGGGAACAGTTCACTAACTCAAAACATAAGTGTTTATATTGACAAAGGAGCTGGGATTGTTGAGGTGCCCAAAAATCCTAACTCCTCTGGAGCGTTTCACATCTTGTTTATGGTTATACATGGGATGTGGTGTCTAGAGTTCTTCTCTGACCTAAGATTCATGTGATGTTTATATTAATACTTTTCCAACGGAACATGTCAAAACCTTACCATCCTATGTCTGAGGCACTCCACATTTTTTAACCCTATTGGAGGAGGCAATTTTACTAAAAGATTATAGTATCATTTGATGTGGAGGCACAATATTCCTCCATCTCACATAAAAAGGTCTTCGAACAGTACAGAATGGCAGAAAGATTTTCTAATACAACATTGAGATTTTTGATGACACATAATTACTTGTGTCTTTTGTTGAACACCTATTGCCTGCAGGTAGAGGGCACAGTGATGGGGATGACATGTGCCCCATTTTGTGAGAACATCATCTTTTCAATGTACCCATGCTATGTGGCAACATGGCACAGATGCATAGAGCAAATCCTTCTTTTCTGGACCTTTACATCACACTTATTAAAGCATTGGTGGAACAAATTAAATAACAATAGAATAAATGTATGCTTCACTTTTCCCTTCTACATTTTGGAAATCTCTTTCCTAGATGTCCTAGATGGCAACTTAAAGTATTTGACCACATCTCAGATGTTGCCTCCAGAAACCATTTCTGACAGGGCTATGTGGACAGCAGGTGCTTTCATTTTTACCCGCTTATGAACTGTGTAGTCCATTATCTGTTTGCAAGCACTTATTATGATATTGGACATGCTGACCCCTACCAATAGTCTGTGCTTATTAAATGGAAGCGTTGACTAAAATAATAAAATAAAAAAAAATTAAAAAGTAATTTAAAAATAAACAATATAGTCTTGTATTTTGAAGCTTTTGCTGCCAGCGGTTTAGACATTAATGGCACTGTGTTAAGTTATTTTGAGGGCACAGCAAATTTACACATGAAAAGATATAATAAAATATTTTCAAAAATTTGAGGGGTGTACTCACTTTTGTGAGATACTGTAGCTGCGACCCACCCTATAGTTTGAAAATCATTGGCACATATTTTCACAAACTTGTCCACTTTTCAGATCTTCTTGCTTCTTCTTAGCTGCTTTATTTCTTTCTTGATAACAGATGTACAATAGTAGCTATGTTCTGCATTAGAAACAGGTTTATTTTTTCAAGAAGCCATTTACAAAATGCACCTCCGTTATCTCTATCATCTCTGCTATGTGTGATTTACTGGAATTTCACTTCATCTTAAGCATATTTTTTCATGTTAATTATAAAACAACTAAGTCTAAGCCATCAAAGTAAAGACTCAGCAAAGTTAGAAGAAAAGAAGAGAAAAATTCTAATGATCTAATCTAATTAAGTTCTCCCGTCCAGAGACCTTGATGGAGTGTACAATTGTATATTTTGTAAAGTAAAAAGAAAAAAAAATGTAAACAGTGTTTCAGCACATCATTCACTTACTCATTGCCTAGAAAAAACTGACAGTAGTCCACATGCTAAAACTAAGAATTTTAGCATGTCAGAAGTGTAACCAGTCATAACAGACATTGGCATAAATATTGTAAATTATTAAAAATATGGCTAATTTAACCAACAGACTCTATTTTTAAACTCACATATCAGTCTGAACATGTAAATGTAATGACTCTGTGGGGTGGATTTACTAAAGGCAAATAGACTGTGCACTTTGCATGTGCAGCTGTACTCATTTTCCTTAAAACACGTGGTAAAGCTTCAGTTTGTAAAAAATACCCAATCGGATGCAAGAAAAATGAAAAAAAAAAGAGCAACTGCACTTGCAAGGTGCACAGAATATTTTAGTAAATCCTCCCCTTTGTATCAGTAATTAATGCTGATCCAACTCAGAAACTCACCTACGCACTTATTTTAGATCACCTGAATGTTTCCATGAAGACCTGTTTGATCCATAGAGAATTACACAATCCAGAATTTCAGACAATCTTAAAAAAAAAGTATGATAATTTGCAGCCAAAACAAATCTGTTTGCATTTATTCAAATGCAAACTTCCCCCAAATTTTGAATGCATTTGCTTATCACTCTCAGTAATAGCACTTATGTGAAATATATTTTTTCTATTTTCTCCTCCTAGGCAGTACGAGCAATTAATGGCTGTGATCATGACACAACAGCAGAAGAGTTTACCAATCGTGTATTTAACAAGATTGATGTAAATGGAGATGGTGAGAACATATTTACATGGGTTATCTTTATGCAAGATAAAAGTTTTAATAGCAGCACAAATATTGTTGGGTTCTAGCTAATTTTACAATATACAGCCATAAATATTTGTAAAAATTAATTTAGAAATACACAATTGTAAACAATTGTTATCTGTTTGTTAAAAAGGAAAAGAAAATATGTGTATGTGTGTATGTGTATATATATATATATATATATATATATATATATTAGTTAGGTTTGGGGTATTAGTACATAGTGCATGTCTGAATTATAATCATTTAAAAGAAAAAAATAATTTCAAGGAAATGTTTTGCTACTTTCAAACTAATGTCTGACTTTAAACTACGTTTTTTGGAACAGAATTGCATGTTTTTGCAGCTTTTGTTAGTTTTTTCAGGCGTTTTTCAAATAAAAAGGTGTAGAGTGCTGCTGAAAAGGAGATGGAGAGCTATTGTTTGAGCAGAACACACCCAACAAAAAACGCTTGAAAAAAACGCTTGAAAAAATGTATTTCATGCTTTTTCGGCATTTCCATTAAAGTGGGGACAAAATGCTCAATTCCGACTTACAAATAGCTCATGTACACTACTTTTTTGAGTGACAGGTGTATTTCTACAAGTGACAGGATGCTTAGATGTGAACAAGGGCTATTAAAAACAATAGGTTTTTGCTTGTTGATCATTTTTGACCTTCGAGCTACAAAATTCTCAAGTGTGAACAGGGCCTGAGTATCCTAGCACTTTAATTGTCTCCTTCCAGAGAACAGAGCTACTTATCAGGTTCCTGCATTGACATGTCAGAGGGAATAAGGAAATAATGCCAGCTTTTGATTAGGGTAACTTATAGCAAACTTGTGCATGGTTTAGAAATGGTAAGCCTGCTTCTCTTCTGGTAGAAGGCATCTTCAAGTTCTATTTTAGTTTTCATATTCTGTATTTGGCTGCAACTGATTACAGACATTAGTAAATTGAGTGAACATTCTGAAAACTTTATTGTAATTATTGTGGAAGGGATTTACTAAAACTGGATAGTGCAAAATCGGGTGCAGTTCTGCGTAAAAACCAACCAGCTTCCAGGTTTTATTGTCAAAGCTTAATTGAACAAGCTGAAGTCAGAAGCAGATTGGCTACCATACACAGCCAGGGCTGCTGGTAAGGGGGTATCACTAGTCCTCCTGTACAGGGCCCAGGCCAGCGGGGGGAGGGCTGGGCAGCAGGGGAATCGGGTATGGGCATTAGAGGGTGATCGGTAAGGGGGGCAATTAGAGGAACTCATCCCCTTGGTGTCTCTTCCTGCAGCAGCTAGAGGCTGGCTTTTACTTCTCTCCCTCTAATCGGCTTTCAGATGCTGTAGGGAGAGACACACAGGGGATTAGTTCCTGTTACTGCCTAACCCTCCCCACCCCAACACAGCACTGATCCCCTTGTATTCCCCCTGCTGCCTGCTACTAATGATTATAGTGTTTTTTAATGAAAGTATCATTTTAATATTATTATTTTTTACATTTTTTTTTGGGGGTGGGGGCATCAGGCTTTACGGGGCCCAATGATTTCAAACAACAGCCCTGTGCACAGCTGCACCAAATTCTGAGTGCTCCACTTTTAGTAAATCTCCCCCCTGTGTTTCCTATTGTATTATCATTAACTAATTCAGTTGTTACCTTGAGCAATTGCAATCTTTATTGATATTTATGCTTTTGACAACTTTTACTTTCTGTGTTTCATAGGGGAACTGTCTCTTGAAGAGTTTGTAGAGGGAGCTCGTAAAGATGACGAATTTATGGATTTGATGATGAAAAGTCTGGATCTGACACACATTATGACCATGATTAACAACCGAAGACACAGTGTCTGAGTCAGATGGCCAGCCAATTGTGTTGTGTAATAATTACTTTGACATCATGGATGTATTGTCACCATGGAAAAGATCCACACAGCCACATTAGATTAGCCACCAATATGCTAATAGGTAAAAACACAACATCAAATATTTTGCATGCCAAACAAATTTGTTAAGACATAATATTCAATACATAAAAGGCACAGTTTATAAAACATTGGTATGTATTTAACTTTACAGCATTCCAGTTAATTCTACAAAGATTGGCCCATTGCTAAAAATGTTTGGTATTAGATGTTCTCAATGTTTGACATGACAGGGTGGATGTGGAATTTTTTTATGTGGTGCTATGTAAGTAGCCACCAAGTCAGCCAAAAGAAGATTTTATTTATTGAATGAAGTACTGAAGGTATTGGTGGCTATAGGCAGATTTGTGTGTGGTAAGTCACAAGAACGGATCATATGCGTTAAAACTACTTTGTGTAACAGATCAAGGCCGAAAATGGGTGGTAGAGAGAACAACAACCATCAGCAAAGCTTTAAAATATTTATTTAGTTAAAATATACAAATATTTGTATGACTCCTTCTAAATCTGTACTGTCTTATTGTTCAATAAAACTTTTTTCTGTTAAAAAAAAATAATAATAAAAAAAAAATATACAAATATTGTAAGGTAAATGAAGATACTGAATCGTGTGGAGTGATATGGTTATCAAGAAGCTATATGATGATCAGCTGTGTGGTGTGTACATCTCATTGACATCTAGTGAGATGTATTAGGGAATGTACAGATTTCTTTTCATTATATCTAAGAAATATGACTGCAGAGTTCTACATTTTTGTTTATTGTATGCTTGTGCCTTTTGTAAGCTGTATATAAAATGCTGCTTTCTATAAATATTCAATAAAATGTAAATATTAGATATGGGGTTGTGCCTGAATGCTATGTTGTCTAAAGGAATTCAATAACTATAATACATGTGTATCTTTAATCTTACAATTTAGTTTACACTATATTAAAAAAGACATGTAGGCTGCCATTACTGACCTCTCTCCAAAAATACTAGCTGTCTGGCTGCATCTGGCTTCAGTACTTAAATAATGGCCTGGAACAAGCATGCATTTATTAAACGCCCTATCACCTGATATGCACATGCTCAGTTCTTGGTTAGTGGTGTATTATGTAGTTAAAAAAAGCATAAGTATGACAGCTGTGGAGTTAGTGCCTTTAAAAATAAATTAGAATTACATGTGAATTCATAACTGGAAATAGATTCTGTGTCAAAAAATAATTATCCATTTTTGTTTCTTTTGTATATTGCTATATCCAACAATAGCTCATCTGAAAATAGCGAAATATAATGCCCATCCACTGTATATTAATCTAGTGAGTGATTCCTGGGGGAGAAGGACAATGTTGTGAGAGATGAATTAACACCGGAATACTATAAAGCTATTGTTAAAAACCCAAAACACAAACATATACCGTAATATATTGAAGCTTACCAGTTCTTAGATGTGGTGGCTAGCTTTCTTTTTGTAGGCTTTTTATTTTATTTTCACCAGCCAGTAAGTTTTTTAATTTACTTTACCAGACCATGCTGTCTAAACAAAGTGTCAGTTAGCAGGTCAAAAGAAATCATTTAAGAAGCGGTGCAAACCATGGTTAGTTTTTATTCATGTAAAAGCTTTATCCCAAAAACATAAAAAAAAGGTGTTAATTGGAGTTTAGCTTTATTTGGAACTCAAGGCCATCTAAATCAGATGTATTTAACACTCCCCTCTCCTCAGATTGACAACGTTGCTGTCTGAGGGTGGCTCAATAGCTCCTCCATCTAGAGGAGAAACACCCTAAGACAGGAAAGATCTTACTGGCCAGAATTAAGTAAAGAAGAAGTAAAGGAAAAAAGCAGAAACAATAAAATTATTGTAGCCACCAATTGTAAGGATTGGAAAGCTGCAATATATTCAAGTTTTGCTTTTGGCTTTAAATCCACTCAGGGTCTGCAAAACTGGTGCTTAAGACACAAGAATGGCAAGAAGAGCTACCAAAAAAATGGCGCATCAAAAGTGCACCAGGGTTTAAAAAGGAGGAACTTAGCAGCTTACAGGACACAGGAACAAAGAACTGAGGGGGAAGAGATGGAAAAGATTCAGGGAAGGAGGAAAGCACATTATTTTATATCATTTAAAGAGATCATGTCTGTCACACTGTCTGCATTCAGGGCTGTGTACCCGCACCTGCACGGATGGCAGATTGTGAGGAGTGTCTCTGTGTGTGCGGCCACTGCACCCCAATTGACATCAATGGGACTGCCTGCATGGGGGATACACAGAATACCTGTGCATCCTCGTGCAGGTAAACACAACCCTCCATGGGCATACACTTTTAGGCCTTTTATATGTATTTGAGTTTATGACCTTAATATCCAGAAACTCAATGGCCTCAAAGACCTCTCCTTCTATGTGTTACAAAATGCAGTGGGATTACCACTGGTTCCGTCATCTTGTTTATGATGCTAGCAGCACCCAGCACACTGTAAATCTTGACTGGTGCCGATGCTCCTAGTGTACTCTCCTGCACAGTGCTGGTCACATAAAAGTAAAATACTTTGGAAACTGGTTAATACATACTTCAGCCAGCAGGAGGTGCAGCTAATCACAGACCTGCTAGATTTGGTAATACTCAGTCTCTTGCTCCACCATATTGTATCTGATGCCTCTGATTATTATCAGAGGCATCAGATTTCCTATAACTTCCTATTACCCTCCCAATGTACACAAGCAACAACAGCATTCAAGTTTCACAGGAAAGACAATATGACACTAAAGGGTTAATGCACTAAGTCGCAACCAGAGTGTTATTTGCGATAACGATTATTTTCAGTATTGTTAGGTCTTGTGGTGTAGTAAATAAGGATTGTCATGATGAACTGAATCATAAGCCTCTCAGGTCAGAATGACGCTCATGCAGGCAGCCTTTAATCTCTACTTTTTTCTCCTGACAGCTCTTTGAAAGCATATAGTCTGGCTATTTGGCCAGTGCCTAATCTTGCTAAACTTCCAAAAATGCGATGTATGTGTGTATTCAGCCAATAAAATTAAATATTGAAAAAACTACAAATCACTTTAACCATAAAGCCAATCTTTTTTTTGATACCCAACAGCACCCCTTCTCATTCTAGGTGTTAAAGATCAAACTATGAGAAGTATTAAGTAATTGTAATATTTTAGATTAAAAATATGTCTCGGGCTAAAGGCAGACTGAAATTTAGACAGCAATAGGTGTAATTTTACATGTTTTTAAGGCTTGCCCGCTTTGCTGAAAATTTATGTTGTTAACAAAGCTCAGTAGCATAAGTAACTTTTTACACTACTAAATAAGACAGAACAGTTACTCATCCTCTTTCCCTGCCTGTTGTGTTCACACTATGTTCTCTTGTTACAAAACCCAAAGTGCTCTGTGAATTCTGTTTTATGGATGCAGCCAGTATTAATTGTTTGTTAGTAAAGCAAAGAAAATTGCAGTCAAAACATGAGATATAGATATATATATCTATATATATATATAGATATATATAGATATATATAGATATAGATCTATATCTATATTTATATATATATATATATATCGAGAGAGAGAGAGGAAGGCCAGTACGGTGGCCTGAAATTATGGTAGGAGCCCGGGGGGGGGGGGGTATTTAAGCAGACCACCCACACTGGTCTGTGTCAGTTCCAGTGCGAGGTACTACATGTCACTAGGCTGGCTCTCCCAGCTCACCTCATGTTCGTGAGTCTGTGCATTTGTTCACAAGTACGTCGCAGCTTCTCCGTTCGTGGTCTTCGTTGGCAGTTCCCGCTCACTGTTGCAAGCAGGATTCAAACCTTTTCGTAACACGTGCAATCTTGCAATTCGTTATGCTTCCTATCCTGCATCCCTTTTGTTAAAAAAGCTGCCGCCGAGTTGTCACTCATGTCCCGACATAATTTGACATAGGCGTAGTACATTCGTAGGTTCTTCTGCCTTGTTTGTCATCCTATCTGCAAACATACGATTCATTTGTAGATCCAATCCTCTGGGCCGCTGTCAGTCGTTGTCCGATATCACTTGACATAGGCTTCACTGCTTATATGATTCATGTCTATGGGGTTGCCGTCTCATCCATTTGGAGATGAGCATGTATTGCTTGTACGGGTTCTGTGGTTGATTGAGGTGGTAATTAGACCCACCTGGTGCCTTGCCTGCACCCTGATTAGCCTGGGGGGTTGGGTGGTTGATTGTGTTTCGGTTTCAGAGCTAGGGGTGGCATACACTCTACAACCAATTCCCATCAGTTCCATTTAATACTACTTACTAACGATTCATATCGAATTTGTTTCATACATTTATAACCAATTCATATCGGAGTCATCTCACTTTACAAACCAATTCGTAGCAGACATCATTTCATACGTTCAAACCATTATTTATCATGTTCCCCATTCGTAAAACTGTCGTCACCTCATGCCGTAAGTCCCTTGCCTCATTCTCACTGCTTCGTAAAAATTTCTCCACATCATTCGTATGTATTCATACTCATTCATTTAGATTTGTACCTCATTCGAGCCCAGTCGCGACTCGTGGCAGCCCTCTGCTCGGGACCTTTCATATCTAGCTGCCTAGGCAGCACGAACATTACGAATACACGTAACTCACTCACACTACAAGCCACTTCCAAATCAAGTCACATCAGCGGCGTATGTCCCGAAACCTGTGCGTGACATACCACACCTCCTACTAACCCCCGCGCCTCCTACTAACCCCTACACAACATCAAACAGCCACCTACAGCCGATCTGAGTCTAGTCACATCATCAACATAATGATTCAGATCCTCGGCATACGAGTCCCACTGTTACTCACACCTACAGCCAATCTGAGTCTAGTGGCATCATTGGCGCAACAATTTGGATCCTCAGCAAATACAAACCGTTACACCTACAGCCGATCCGAGTCTAGTCGCATCATTGGCGTAGCGACTCGGATCCTTGGCACTACAAACACCACCGTTACACCAACAGCCCGATCCGAGTCTAGCTGCATCATCAGCAATATGATTCGAATTCTCAGTGCTGCAAACCTCACCATTACTCACGGGCAGCATTAAGCAGCTAAATACATCATGACTAGGCCGCATGTTGGGTGGCTCAGGTTCTACCTATCCTCCCACCCGAATCCCTCCAAGGCTGCCTTCCTTGTGCAGGGATGCACCTAAGGATTCCACACCGGCCTCATCACGATGCCCCACACGACTGCAAGAACCTACTCTCAGCTGCCACTGACGAGTCAGCCATCGGCATCTTGTTACAAACCAAACTGGACCGGGGGTACATGATCGCCCCTTTTTCAAGTCACCTTTCACTGTCTGGAGAGTCAGCCCTATTGGACTTGCCAAGCGCGTGATTTCTAATAAACTTTGTTAGTGTATGATTTGTCCGTGCCTCATTGTTCTCATGTCCCAAGTTTGAACTCCCTAATACCCTCAGAAGAATTTTCCCTAAAGCATTCGTCAGTTGACCTAGCCATTCAAGCCATCGTTAGTATAGGAGTAGGCGCTTGGCAGTCCAAAGTGGACATCTCAGACGCTTTCAAATTACTGCCCATCGAGCCATCCCTCTAGCGATGGCATAGGGAACAAGTGGAAAGGCTTATATTATTTTGCCACCAAATTGTCATTTGGTACTAGAAAAACAAAACAGCCCATGGCTGTTCGATACTTTTGCCCAGGGCCGTCTTTAGCGCAGGGCAGCTGCCCTGGGCCCTGTCATGGTCCGGGGGCCCGCCAAAGTAGCTGCCCCTTGAGCCCGCACTGCCCGCAAACTGGGGTCCTTTGATAACCCCGCCGAGCACAGAAGAACATCGCTGTATTCCCCGGCCAGCTCTGACCCCGCCCCATGCAGTCTGTATGCTCGGAGCTAAGATCGGAGTAGGAGCACTGAGAGCCCCGCCTCAGGACCACTTCCAAACACGCCCCCAGACCTTTGTGAGGCCTGCCCCCAGACCTTTGCGATTCCTGCCTCCAGACCCCTGAGGGCCCCACACCTTGATGTCTGAGGGCCCGCACCTGCACCTCTGAGAGCACCGTCCCTGAATTAATGAGAGGGTTGTGAGCCTGGCTGGCTAGGTAGGTCCTTCTCCCCATAGACTGCTTGTTGACTGTTATCCTAGCCCTGACCTGTTTATGAACAGTATAACTGTAAACTGCTGATAGGTAGAATTTTAAAATGGTTACTTAGTTGATCACCTCCTGTACTCTAGTCTCTGGTTATCTCCTGTATTAGATCCGTAGTCTCTGGAAATCTCCTGTATTAGATCTGCAGTCTCTGGTCATCTCCTGCATTAGATCTGCAGTCTCTGGTCATCTCCTGTATTAGATCCGCAGTCTCTGGTCATCTCCTGTATTAGATCCGCAGTCTCTGGTCATCTCCTGTATTAGATCCGCAGTCTCTGGTCATCTTCTGTATTAGATTCGCAGTCTCTGGTCATCTCCTGTATTAGATTTACACTCTCTGGTCATCTCCTGTACTGGATTTGCGGTCTTTGGTCATCTCCTGTGCTAGATTTGTAGTCTCTGGTTATCTCTTGTACTAGATTTACAGTCTCTGGTCATCTCCTGTATTAGATTTACAGTCTCTGGTCATCTCCTGTATTAGATTTGCAGTCTATGGTCATCTCCTGTATTATATTCGCAGTCTCTGGTTATCTCCTGTATTAGATTTGCAGTCTCTGGTTATCTCCTGTACTAGATTTGCAGTCTCTGGTCATCTCCTGTAGTATGTCTCTCAGTGAGCAGTAATGACTCCTCTAGCAATGAATGAGGAAGCAGAAATTATGTGTTGTAACCTCTAACAACCAGTCAGTGATCGGTAATAATATGCTGTATCCTCTGGCAACCAATTGCAATTGCAGCCTGATCTGCTGCAGTAAACAGATTGTGAGTCTTACTGCTATTTGTTATATGTCTAAAAGCGGTTGGGGGGCCCAAGGAAATGTTTGCCCAGTGCCCAATCAATATTAAAGACGGCCCTGCTTTTGTCCAGCCCCTTTCCTGGACCCTGTCGCATCATGCACTTTGCCAGAAAGTCACCCACTATCTCAATGACTTCCTGTGTACCGAAATACCCGGAGAGCCCCCAGTAGACGTTGACAGCTTAAGAGGGGTATTTGGTAATTTAATGTGCCCATAGCAGAGAATAAAGTGGAATGCCCGGCACAGTCCATCACCTTCTTGAGTGTCACGCTCGACGCACAGTCCATGCAGGCCAGCCTGCCACCCGACAAGTTGACCCGCATCAGATTGGTCATTCACACCTTTACCCTTACTCGAGGGTGTACCAAGAGACAGCTACAATACTTGCTGGGCATACTCGATTTCGCCATGAGGATCATCCCTCAAGAGCACAAGATCCCGACCAAATTCTTAGGCTAATCACAGCAGCAATAGCGGATTTGTCAATGTGGGACGAATTTGCCACGAACTGGAATGACATATCAATGTTCATTCTGTCAGCATCCTCTTCGTCACCTTGGTTAGCCACAGACGCTGCAGCCTCTACAGGCTTTGCGGAAATTTTTGGCCATCATTGCTTGCAGAGCCATGGCAACCAGAAATCCTTCTGATCCTTAGGTTCAGTTAGTATTTTTTACTATTAGAACTCTACCCAGTTGTGGCTGCAGCTCAAGTCTGGGGCAACACCTGGGCAGGGCAAACAGAGACGTTTGCCACAGACAATCAGGCCACAGCTTATATCAAATATAGGCAGGTCCAAATCGCTAGCCATCATGTCCTTCTGGTGCAGGTTGGTGCAGCTATCCCTGCAGCATCAATCAAAGTGCACTGCATCTATATCCCGGGCAAGTGCAAAGACTCTGCCGACGCACTATCCCGCTTTAACCTTGCATCATTCTTCTCGTAGGAACCTGGAACCGACCTGACCACATCTCTTATCCCACCTTGGTCACAGCTGACACTCAATTAAAGCACACCTACGCGATGTGACCCGTCTTGTAAATCAGTCGCTATCCCACAACACCCTGTAGGCCTACCGTACAGCCTGGAATTTCTACGGGAGGTTCATAGCCCCAAACCCCAGGGCAGTGTTGGGAGATCTTAAACACATCCTGGCTTTCATATCATACTGCCACACGCAGCTGGCTCTATCACATAATACCATCAGACTCTACTTAGCTGGCATCCAGCATTTCATCTTCTTACAGGACCCTACCAAGCCATCCTTCTCTGCCCACACAGTCAAAACCATACTTTGCAGTATCCACAGGCAGCAATCCCAAAACTAGCGCCATCTTCAGAGACATTTCTACCATCCTGTCATGTTTCCCCTTCGGGTTACTGTCCAGCCTGGTCCGCCAACCAGCCATCTACCTGGCCTTTTATGGCTTCTTACGTCCGAGCGAGTTCACCGTCACCAGCCCCAGCTGTTAGGTACTACACAAACGTCATCCGACACGCCATCAGCGTCACGACATCCTGCACCTCGTAGTGTCCAAAAATTCAACAGTTCGGTTCCGGGCTAGATATCAAGCTATTCCAGACTCACAACACCTGGTGCCCAGTGGCCATTCTACACCAGTCGTTATCTCATCTGCCCGACCTGTCGGAGTCTAGCCCATTGCTACCTTTCCTTACCAACCCTTTGAGTGGTAGCCAGTTCACCAGACACATTAGGATCCTCTCACTTAACTTAGGCCTCAACCCCGGCCGATAATCTGGATATTGCTTCCAGGTCAGAGCAGCGTCACAAAACGGGGCCCTGGACCACATCATCAAGAAGATGGGCAGGTGGAAATCTGCTTGTTTTGCTCGATAATGTCAGGGCTGGGCTCAGCCCTTCCTTATCTGAGCTGGCCGCTCAGCTTTCGGCTAATTGCCAGCTTCCATCTCTCTCCACAGTTACTCAGCTGTTGTTCATATCCTGCTTGTCAGTCCTGCCTACTTAAGCCGTCCAGTGCAGAGGGTCTCTGCCTTCGCCTTGGTCAACATCACAAGAAACATCTTCTGTGTTCCTGTTTAAAGACTGGCTTTGCTGACATCCCTTCTGGCTCCAGATCCTGCTTGCTGTTCCACTACTTTGATCCCTGACTTCCGGCTTGGCTGACTATCCGTTCCGGTTACTGAACTCTGGCTATGTTTTGACTAAGTTTATTTTTTTTACTTTTATTATTAAACAAGTGTGATTTAACTGTACTTCTGTCTCAGGCTGATTTCATGGTTTCTGACAGATAAATCGCCAATCCGCAAGCAGAAATGTCACAAGCCTTCAGCAAGCTTGCCCTGTAGGATATCAGCTCAAATATATAATTACCTCTCTAACCAAGTCTTTTGCCCCCTTCTCTTGGCATACTGTCCTGCAAACCAGGGCACACTTCAGGTCTACTTTATGTTGTTAGTCTTGTGACGTTTTTATGTGGTTCACATCTCTCCTGGACATAGGGCTCCGAGCATAAATAGGAAGGCCAGTATTGTGGCCTGAAATTATGGGAGGAGCCTGGGGGGGTATTTAAGCAGACCACCCACACTGGTTTGTGTCGGTTCCAGTGTGCGGTACCCACCCACCCATTCCCCTTCTTAGGGCACTTCTCTTAAAAACACTTTCTCTACAAAACCATCCACTCACTTATCTTGGTTATGCCCCCTTCTCTTGGCATATCATCCTGCCGATCAGGGCACACTTCAGGTCTACTTTATGTGGTTAGTCTTGTGATGTGTTTATGTGGTTCACATCTCTCCTGGACATAGGGCTCCGAATATATATATATATATATATATATATATATATATATATATATATATATATATATATATATAGTGTATCTGTATAGTAAATAAAATTGTTCCAAACCAATATGGTTCCCTTTAAGATCATTGGACTCCTTTTTTCCATATGTGTATGTAGCCAAGCGCTGATCAGCCCCTTTAAGAGAGAAAAAGGAAAGAAACCTCCAAGACTGTTATTGCGAGAACTGCAGGTCCTGGCATGGCTTTACTGCTACATCTTGGATATGGATGTTATGCATTTTCCACTGATTGGGCAGCATTAGGTCATGGAGAAGGAGATGCTGCTGAGGGGGATTGTAGGAGATGTAGTTTCACTGTATGGTAATGGTATTGGCCTGGTGCTAGAAAAGAATACAGTTCCCAGAGGGCCATAGCATGAAGGGAGGAGTGGATAAACTCATAGTGCACTGCCCGGAAAGGTTTGGGGCAGTAGGTGCAAGGACAAGGAAAAGTACAGACATCCATGCTAACGTGCTTCAATGACCAGGGCCTCTGTCTGGAACATGGTCGGGTTATCGGTATTGCCAGTAGAGAGAGGAACACCATGGCCACATCTATTGCCCATGTACTTCTGCTCACACCAGGGAAAGCAAGTGGGTTCGTTAGCTGCATACTTGTATGGGTTCCCCAGAGCAAAAGTTGATCCATGAGGGGCCTCTCCACCAATGGCATCTAAGACTGAAACAAACAAAGGACTGGTTAGACAATACACACACACACTGTTAGGCAGGAACAGGAGTCTTCCAATTGCCCATCATAGCCATACCCTCTCGCTCCCTTGGTTAATGTCCAACACCTGTAACCCACAATAGGCTGTCATCATAACATTTACTGAGGATTGTCCCAGTATTCCAGAATTTACCTTATTTTGGATTCTTTCTCGCTTATTATTACTGCTTATCTGCTTCTTCAAACCAACACTACAAATCACACCTGCAAGAGGTTGTACTTGGAACTGAATGCAGGTTGTGACTTCCACATTCAGCAGTAGTGAACCACTGTTAAAGGGCCCCAAAGATAGCCGGCAGAAGAAACTATCTAGAGACTGCCCATTTATCCACCTCAGTTTTGCACAGCTTTCACCATCTGTGATCTACTTGGGGCTGTTTGGTCTACAGAAAGTCCTGCAGGCAGACTTAGACCTAGCATGGTCACCCAGTGCACTATTGGGCAGCATAGCTCCGGAGGTTAGGACTTATCCACTGATTAAGCTGTCCAGCTTTGGTGATCCTGTTACTGTTTAAGCTGACTTGGGTATATACTGAGGAAATAGGCCCAATTATCATCTCCTGTTACATATGTGTAATTTTGTATAAACCTACTCTGTATAGTAAATAGGATGGGCGAATGGTTCGGCCTGAGCATAAGTTTGAGCCGAACTTTCGTTGTTCGGTCGTTTGGCAAACAGCCGAATAAATGGGTCGTTCGACCGTTTATTCGCCCCCTCGAACCAACCACAATGCATTGCGGCACTGAACAGTGCACTTCAAGTCCTGATTGGCTGCAGTGAAAGCTTCAGCCAATCAGGCCACAGAGCACTGTCGGAGTCATGATTGGACACTGTCATCATGACTTTATCCAATCATGGCTCATTCCCGCCTCAGAGTATAAAAGTATTCTTTCAATGGCAGCCATTTTCAGTGTGATTTCGGCGTAGAGAGAAATATAACAAGGCTCTGTTCAGTGCTATTAGTTAGTGTGCTATACCGTGCTATTTTGCTTCAATTGTCAGTGTAGAATATTTAGTGTTAGTGTATTGATGTGGACCATCATTCAGCTTTGCATAGTATGCAGCTAGAGTAGGGACAGCCCAGATAGTTTCAGTGTAGTGTAGTGAGACCGTGTCAGTAATCTTTACATTAGTGTATAGATAGAGTAGAGACAGTTCAGATAGCGTCAGTGTAGTGACCGTTGAACACCGTCTGTGCGTTACTGCCAGTTTAACGCCATATATATTTTGTGTGCGTTACTGCCAGTTTAACGCCATATGGTTTTGTGTGCATTACTGCGAGTTTAACGCCATATAGTTCTGTGCGCGTCACTGCCAGTTTAACGCCATATAGTCTTGTGTGCGTTACTGCCAGTTTAACGCCATAATGTCTTGTGCGTCACTGTACGTTTGGCACATTATATTGCAGTATATTATAGTGTATCCGTGGAGTGTGCCTGTAGTGTGAGCATTCAAATTAAAACACCTCTTTACATGTTATCTCCCGGCCCACTCCCCAAAGCTCAGCTGTCTGGGCCATTTTCAGCACATATGCAGGATATCGCACTATTGCTATCTGCAAACTGTATCTCCGGTACATCAAACATGGCAAAAACACCAACCAGTTGGGTACCACATGCTTAACAAGGCATTTAACGTCCAACCACTTGGCTCGTTGGCAAGAGCACCTAAAAGCCACACAAAAGGGGCACAAATCTGTCCCTCCTCCTCCTCCTTCTCCTTACCCACTTCATTCTGCCCCTGCGATAGTCATCATCTGCCCCTCTCAGCAGCCTCCACTGACAGGGATGATGGTATAGCACAGAGTGTCCCAGGTCCTAGCACATCTGCCAGCAGCACACCACCAGCTGTAGACTGCCCCTTCCGTGAATTTGCACAATGTGCTGTACCACAATGGCAGGTTCCCAGTCGCTACTACTTTTCACGTAAGGCCGTTCCATCTCTCTACCATCACATGGAAGGGAATGTTCTGGCATCGTTGGGAAAGGAAGTCAGCTATAAAATCCACCGTACTGCTGACACGTGGTCCAGCAAGCAACAGTATAGTGTAGTGTTTAACAGCATTACATTTAGTGCTGTATACAGTGCTGTATACACACTTTTTTTTATCATTGTTGTTCCCCTGCCCCTTTTTTTAAAATTGTCAGCTGCAGTTTGTCTTACTGTGACGCTGGTGTTCCCCCTTTTTTATTAATTTTTTTTTTTGGTTTTTCAATTTGTGTCAGCAGCAGTTCCCAATTGTACACAGTTTATAGTGCACCAAACACCATTTCATTAAATAAAGTGCATCCAATCACCCATTTCTTATTATCTAATACATTTGTGTAATAAACCCCCCATCATGTCTGGGAACCCAAAATCCAACAAGGAGAGGCAAACATTCCCATGCCACTATGAGGAGGCCAGCAGCGTCTGTGTTCACAGGCGGGACAGGTGGATGTCATCTGTTCTCAAGCAGGGCATGTTTGTCTCCCACCACTTAGCCTGATGGCAACACAGCACCCGAAAGCTACACAAAAGGGACACACTTCTCCTCACTCCTCACCTTTCATCTCTACCCCCGCTATATAGCATAACAGCCTCTCAGCAGCCTCCACTGACAGGGATGATAGTATAGCAAAGGGTGTCATAGGTCCTTGCAGCAAGTCTGCCAGCAGCACATCACCAGCTGTAGCGTGTAGCAGGCAAATTTCTGTGCCCCAGCTGCAGCGTCGAAAAACAAAATACACTCCCTGCCATCCACATGCCCAGTGCCTAAATTCCAGCTTAACCAAATTACTGACTTTACAACTCCTGCCTTTTCATCTTGTACATTCTGCCCCCTTCCGTGAATTTGCAGAATGTGCTGTACCACAATGACAGGTTCCCAGTCAATATTTCTTTGCACGTAAGGCCATTCCAGCTCTGTACCATCACATGGAAGGCAATGTTTTGGCATTGTTGGGCAATGCAGTCAGCAGCAAGGTCCACATTACTGCTGACACATGGTCTAGCAGGAATGTAAAACAAGAATAATCCGCGCTACCCCCACATAAAAGTAACCCAAATGATGAGATTAAATATATAGCATATTAAAAATGCCATAAAGAAGTGCTGCAACCTAAAAAAAACCTGAATATAAGGCTTATCAAATAGTGCAAAAAGGATTAAGTGCGCTACTTCAAACAACTGTGAAAAAAACAGACCCAATCTAGTCTGTGAAACTACAAGAGATATCACATAAAAAACGAAATAAATAAACAATAAAAATTGATGAATGAAAAATAAAAATAAATTTAAACATATATAAATAAAAAAATAAAAAAATAAAAAATAAAAAAAATTAAAAATTGATAACATCAACAAAAGTCCATATGTGATTAAAGGTGAAAGTGAGTTCAATAATTGTGAAACCAATTTCACAAACCATGAGTCTCCTTTCCCAGTTGATGCCTTATACGGAGAAACGCAGCGTAGGGCAGAGCTGAAGGACCTGACGTCACCACACATCAGCTGGCTGGCTCTCGCCGCGGCTGAGTTTTTCGTTTGAATTTTTTGCCTTGCCAGTGCTTCTCAGGATGTCAGTTATTCTATGATTAGACAATAAAGGATGCTTTTTTAAAAACTCGCTGCACTACGAGGCACTCTTCTTCCTCTTTTCTTGCTTATCATATGTTACGAGTGGTCCCTTCTGGTCAAAGGAGATAAGGGAATCCCGGCGGCTGTATCAGCGTTACGATGTCCAGATCTGCTTGTTAAGGAGAGAGCCCTGTCAGAAGTGTGAACCAGCTGTTCGTTTTGACGGGTGACGGGAGCCTGAACCAGGCAGCTTGCTGCCTGATGATCCATCGTACTCAAGCTCTAATGATCTCTGTAAGGGGGGTCCTACTTATCTGGTAAGCAGCCTCCTTTTATCATTTGCTGAAATATAGTGAATTATGAAGACTACAATTGAAGGTTTCTTTTCCATGTGAGAAACTTACCCCGCTGGATGCTATCTTAGTAGGACAAAGCTGCGTAATTACTATGTGTTCGGGTTTAAAGGGATGAGGTGGCAACCTTAGCTCAACCAAATTTTCCACTTTTAAATTAAATTGGGATCAGCTTGCTCTTTCTGTGTATTTGTCAGCTCAACCACATCTTCCACCTTTTAACGAAATTGGGATCAGCTTGCTCTTTCTGTGTATATGTCAGCTCCACCACATCTTCCACCTTTTAATGAAATTGGGATCAGCTTGCTCTTTCTGTGTATGTGTGAGCTCAACCACATCTTCCACCTTTAAATTAAATTGTGATCAGCTTGCTCTTTCTGTGTATGTGTCCTTCTCTATCTGTTGCCCTGTATGCATAACCATGATTTTGTTTTTTGTTGCTCTGGACTATCTTACCTAAGTTTTATGTGTTGATCTTATCTTGGCCTATGGCCTCTTGCTATTCTGACTTTAGAAGCGAAAGGTCCACTTTGATTGTTAGGCATTCTTATATTCACTCATGATTGATTAATGAAATTCCACCCCACCCTTATAACAGTATAAATTTGAGCCCCCTTAAGGGGTCAGCACATTGCAGGGGCTTCTATCCTTAAGGCTTCTTTATTGAAGTGATTATTTCTACAAATGATATGCACTGCAATCTCTGCTTCAAGTTCTGCCTCATCCAGGGCCGGACTGGCCTAGCGGGATACTGGGAATTTTCCCGGTGGGCCAGCTGCCCAGCTGTCCCTGGGGCCGCTGTGAGAGCAAAGATGCCTGAAAAAAATATGGCTGTGGGGCCGGGCCGACATGCAACTGCGCAGGCACCAGCGCTGTTCCGAAGCCCATACACGCTTGGCAATTTTCGCAAAGGCGGGCGCATGCGCAGTGACATGAAAAAGTAAAGCAGTAGCGTTCGGTGAGGTCTCGCCTGGTGGCGTGCACCTCTTCCTACATCCCCTCCGCAGCCTCTGACCTCCTGTCGTCCCCTTCGCAGCCTCTGACCTCTCCTGTTGTCCCCTCCGCAGCCTCTAACCTCTCCTGTCGTCCCCTCCGCAGACTCTGACCTCTCCTGTCGTCCCCTCCGCAGCCTCTGATCTCCTGTCGTGCCCTCCGCAGCCTCTGACCTCTCCTGACATCACCTCCACAGCCTCTGACCTCTCTTGTCGTCCCCTCCACAGCCTCTGACCTCTCCTGTCTTCCCCTCTGCAGCCTCTGACCACCTGTTGTCCCCTCCGCAGCCACTGACCTCCTGTCCCCCACCCAGGTTACAAACAAGATAGGGACTGTAGGTTTGTTGTTAAGTTGAATCTGTTTGTAATTTGGAACAGGTACATTTTTTAAGTGTAGCTCCAGCCCAAAAATCTATTTTTAAGCTTTTTGGATAATATAGGACAGGGTTATCACCCCTGTAACATTTTTTTTGCTGTCTGTGCCCCTATTCAGAAGATTTCACCTCACTTTCTGTCCCAATGATAATTGGATTTTGAAAATTTTGGGTTATTAGGGAAACAAGGATTGGTGATAAAGCATCAGTGGAGACACGTTTTTCCCATATTAACTCTTACAGGAGAGAATTTCCCTTCCTAGGGGTGGATTTCCTCTCACTTCCTGTTGTCTCCCTCCATTTCTAAGTAGGAGTCGTTGGTAAGTCGGATGTTTGAAAATAGGGGACCTCCTGTATATACTATATGGCCTGCCCTCTACACTCTGGGGAAAATTGGGCCTTGGGTGTTGGTGGTACCAGAACACTGTAAGCCCTCACAGTTACTCTTGGTGGGCGCTGGAATGGGCCCTGCTGCAAAATATTGTATCAAGAATTGTAATTGCATGCCCCTGTTAAACAGGGGCAGAAATATTGGGCCTTACACGGTGGTGGTGGTGGCACAACACTGTAAAGCCTCACAGATACTCTGGTTGAGTGCAGAAATGGGCCCTGCTGTGAAATATTAGATCAAAAATTGTAATTATAATACAGTGCAGCCGTAGTGCAGTTGCTACTACTTTTCTGGTGGTGTACACAGTACACAATACAGTGTAGTGCGGTGTTGCAAAACAAAATATACATCGTGTCCAGAAGGCCACTAAGGAGAGGCAGACGCTCACAGGCCACTAAAAGAGGGCAAGCAGGCTCTGTGTCTACAGTCAACAGTGCTGGTCAATGACATGGTGCATCCTCTGCCGGTGGCCGTGGGGCACACTTGTCTTTTTTTTTCTGCTGCTGGCCGTGTTATTGAGCCAGAACATGCAGAAGAGTTGGTGGAGTGGATAACAAAGCCATCCCGTTCCTCCTCATCCTCTTTCACCCAGGCTCAGAGTAGTTTTCCTTCCTATGCAGCTGCCAAAGCGGCCTAGTCCACAGTCACTCCTTCCGTAGCCCAACCATCATGCATGGAGGAGTCCCCCGAACTATTCGACCACAGTGTCGGGTACATGCTGCTGGAGGATGCACAGCGATTTGAAGGCTCCCATGTTGGTTCTCAGGTTGAGGAAGGGAGTAACATGAGCCTAGAGAGAGGATGTGCCCAAGAAGAACAAGAAACTGGCAGTCATGTTCCCCCAGCTGCAGCATAGTGCCAAGTTTGCTCCAGTGACGAGGAAGGAGGGGATGATGAGGTCACTGACTCTACTTGGGTGCCTGATAGAATAGAGGAGGAGGAGGAGGCACAACTCCAACGAGGCAGGATGTCCTCTAGGGGGCAGCTTAAGGGCAGCCACCCTATTGCATTCCACCGCAGAGCTCCGCAGGTGCAGGGCGCTGTTGACTCCCAGCTGATTTTGAAAAGTTCCTTGGTGTGGGCCTTTTTGGACGTGTGCACCAGATCACACCGTTGCTGTTTGCAACCTATGTCTGAAGCGGATCAAGCATGGCCGCTTTGGCACCACATGCTTGACCAGACAATGACGACCTCTCATGCAGTCTTTGTCCTGTATACTATATTTGAGATTTAATATCTCTCAGATATGATTTGGGTTAAATGAGAGTTCTTTCTAATACACAACCATCTATCTATAGTCTACACCAAGGAAGAAAATATTAGGTTAAAATAAGAGAATTACATGAAGGAATACAGAGTATATTCTTGAAAACATTAATCTGCAAACATATTTAGTTACCAGTAAAATGCAGACCTTTCCCATAATTACCCTTTGCACCAAGGTTCCATTCTGATGGTTGCTCTCCCATAAAAGTGTATGTTTACCTCCCATCTAGTCTGTGTATATCATTACATGCTGATGCCTCATTGGTTGGCATAGCGTGGCTCTGATTGGTGAGCTTCCCTATTCCTGGTTAAGGACTGGCTACATCTCCAATCCCTATACTTTGCATAAGTCAGCCCCCTTTAATGCAAATCCTTGTGACTATTCTGAGCAGGAGCTTAACTTGAATTTTCCCAGGAAGTTAAGTATTGATTATGGGTTGGCCTCCCTTCATTGCATATCCCAGCATGGGATCCTTTGAAGTGAGTATGTGTAAAACAATGAGGTTTGGATCCCATTGTTTGTATACACAAGCCTAGGCACCAACTTGTCTGGTCTACCAGAGATTTCTGTGAAGATAATATGTTCTGCCCCTACATAGATAAAAGCTAAATTAAATATATTCATTAAATATAACTAAATTAAATATAAATTAAATATAAATTAAATATATTAATTATTACAATATCCATTGGCATCAGCAACTTGAAAGACCTACATCAAAGAAAAAGGCGGACTTCTCCTTGCTCCTCATCTGGGATCTCCAACCCTACTCCAGTCCTCTCGAAAACCTGCACTAAGAGGAATGAAGGTATAGCAATAGGTGTCACAAGTACTTGCAGCCAATCTGCTAGCAGTACACCACCATCTGATTTCAGCAGGCAAATTTCCCTACCCCAGTTGCTAAACCGTAAAAAGAAATTCGGTCCCAGCCATCCACATGCTCACCTTCTGAATGCTAGCTTGAATGCCATCTTAGCCAAATTGCTAGCACTGCAACTATTGCCTTTTCAGCTGGTAGACGCTGCCCCCTTTTGTGAATTTGTGGAATGTGCTGTACCTCAGTTACAGGTTCCAAAACGCCATTTCTTTTCACGGAAGGCCATTCCAACTCTCTACCGGCATGTGGAAAGCAATATTTTTGTCTTGTTGGACAGGGAGGTCAGCAGTAAAGTGTATATTACCACAAACTCGTGGTCTAGCTGGCATGGGCAGGGATGTTACCTTTCCTTCACGGAGCACTGGGTAACTGTGCTGACAGCTGGGAAGGATGCAGAACAGGGTTCAGTATTGTCGGAGCTTGTTCCGCCACCACGCCTCCAAAATGCTAACAGGGATTCTGCCACAGCTCTCTCCTCCACCCCCTCCTCTTCTTCTTCCTCTATGGCCACTTCTGCAGATTTGTTCTCTGAACCAGCGGTGCTCCGTAAGCATTTAAGGGGCTATGCAAGCACTCAGGCAAAAAGATGCCATGCGGTGCATGAGCTACATAGTTACATAGTAGGTGAGGTTGAAAAAAGACACAGGTCCATCAAGTCCAACCTATTATGTGTGATTATATGTTAGTATTACATTGTATATATGTTGCGGTCCTTCAGGTGCTTATCTAATAGTTTCTTGAAACTATCGATGCCCCTTGCTGAGACCACCGCCTGTGGAAGGGAATTCCACATCCTTGCTGCTCTTACAATAAAGAACCCTCTACGTAGTTTAAGGTTAAACCACTGCTTAGGGGACAGGAGCCACACTGAGGCAGAGAGTATGTCAGCTCTGCAGGGGCAGGCTCAGAGGTGATTGACGCCACGCCAGCTTCAGCCAGGAATGGTTGTATGCGACAATGGCACCAACCTACTCTCCGCCCACCGACAGGGACACTTGACTCATGTTCCATGTTTGGCACACATCCTGAATTTGGTGTGGCAATGATTTTGAGCAGGTACCCAGGCTTACAAGATCTCTTGAGGCAGGCCTGAAAAGTCTGTGGTCATTTCCAACGGTCATACAATGCCACTGCTCAGCTGGCTGACATTGAAAGGAAATGCAACCTGCCCACCAACCGCCTCATTTGTAACATGTCCACTAGGTGGAAGTCAACGTTGGCAATGCTGCAGTGGCTGTACACCCAGCAGAGGGCCATCAATGAGTACCTGTGTGAGTATGGCACCAGGACAGGGTCAGGGGAGCATGGCTTCTTTTCGCCACGCCAGTGGCTACTGATCAAGGATGCATGCACTGTCCTGTCACCATTTGATGAGGCCACGAGGATAGTGAGAAGCGACAATGCATGCATCAGTGATACTGTCCCTCTTGTCTTCCTGTTGTCTTCCTTACCTCTCAAGGCCCTCTTTATCCAGATAGTATTCCTGCAGGTCTGCCAAACACACAGGAAGAAGAGGAGGAGGAGGAGGATTGTGTCAGTATGGACGTGGAGTATAACACTCAGCAGCAGGCTTCAAGGGATGATTTTCAGTCCCCAGAAACCCAAGGAGTTGTACGTGGTTGGGAGGAGGTTGTTACGGATTATGTGATCCTTATTGACCCAGAGGACTCAGAATCCAATGCCTCTGCAAACTTTCACAGGCTTTGCAGAATCAGGGAGGCCATGCAGCGTAAGGACCCTAGGACTTGTGGTATCAAAGAGAAGGAATCATTACTGGCTGGCAACCCTTCTTGATCCACGTTACAAGGGTAAGGTTGCAGAACTTATCCTGCCTTCGCAGAGGGAGCAGAGGATAAAACATCTTCAGGAGGCCTTGAAGAAAGGTTTGTGTAATGCAGGTTACAATTTCCTGGTGCTGGACAATGTGTTGCTGAGGCTTCTGTCAGGTCACCTGAGGCCAGGTGACAGATGCACAACGTTGGGGTCAGGAGTGCACTGCAAAGATAGCGGACCCTACGGCTGACTGCTGCGGATGGGAGTCTAGGTGGTTAAGGAAGGCAGGTCTGCTGGAACACTAACATGGATCCCACAGGGGCTAGAGCGTAAGATTCACCAGGGCGCGGAGTCTAAGAGCCAGCAGGTGTTCACCAGAGCCTCTAGTGGTGAGGATGGACTGGGCTGCAACTGGCTCCAAGTCGCGACCCCCAGGGTCTCCCAGCTCACGCCCACAGTAGGCTACAGGAGGACAGAGATAGTAAGGGTATAAGCCAAAGGTCAGGGCAACTAGCAGACAAGGATAAACATAGAACACGCCAAAGGTCAGGGTCACAAGCAGACAGGGATAGTCGATAACAAGCCAAGATCGTTAACTGGAATCATACGTAGAAGACACAGCAAGATGCACACAGAAGCTAAACACACAAAGGTTGATCAGCAAGGCAGGCTTGCAGTGCACAGGTTAATATAGAGTTCCCTGATAGGGGCTGGTGGGGAGCCATGCTTTGAGGAGAAATTTTTTAAATAGCCAGGTGAGAGTGGCTGGCCTCTAAAGGTGAACACATGGAGGAGAGGTAAGCTGACAGACAAAGATTACTGCATAACCATGACAGCTTCGTTCAGGCAGAGGAAGAGCAGTGGAGAAGGTGGATGGCTGACAGATGCCTTTAGACAATTTTTCAGTCCTGAGCGCCAAGGACTGATCGGTTCAAGCAACCATCGCCAGTATCTGCATTACATGGTGCAGGAATATCTAGGGGCAAGAGCAGAATTTGGAGACCTTTCCAACAAAGCATCCACTGGGTTACTGGGTCTTGAGGATGGATAACTGGCCAGAACTAGCTCAATATGCAATTGATCTACTGGCCTGTCCTGCACCCAGTGTTCTTTCTGAACTCACATTCAGTGCTGCTGGAGGGTTTGTAACCGATCATAGAGTGCGCCTGTCCACAGACTCCCTTGATATAAGAAACTGTATATATATATATATATATATATATATATATATATATATATATATATATATTAAATACACTGCAGCTAACTGAATAATCTGCCTGCCTGCTCAATGTAAATGAGACTCTCTCTCCTTCCACGCCAACACACTACACGAGGCCGACATGCAGGCGGCCTTATATAGTGTGGGGCGTGGACTTAGTCCCCCTGAGCCATGATTGGCGAAAGGCACCCTGCCTTTGGCCAATTATGGCTCTCTTAGCTGAGGGCACTGTGATTGGCCAAAGCATGCAGGTCATGGTGTATGCTCTGGCTAATCATCATACAGCAATGCACTGTGCTCCCACAGTGCATTACGGGCCGTTACGCGCCGCTCGAATTTGGCGCGAATGACCCATAATGTTCGGTCTTTGACAAACGGGTGAACAGCCAATGTTCGAGACGAACTCATGTTCGACCCGAACAGAAAGGAACCAGTCCATAGCAACCGTCCATAGCAACCAGTCCATAGCAACCCTCCATAGCAACCAATCCATAGCAACTAGTCCATAGTCCATAGCAACCCTCTACAGCAACCAGTCCATAGCAACCAGCCCATAGCAGCCCTCTATAGCAACTCCATAGCAACCAGTCCATAGCAACCGTCCATAAAAACCAGTCCAAAGCAACCCATTTCAAAACGAGAAAAAAAAACTTTTTTTGGAAAATGTGAATTTTTTTTTAAATGAGATAGTGACCTTCCATAGCAACCGTCCATAGCAACCAGTCTATATCAACCAGTCAATAGCAACCAGTCCATAGCAACCCTTTTCAAAACGAGAAAACATTTTTTTTAAACAAGAAATTTTTTTTTAAAAATGAAGAATTTTTTTTCAAACGAGATAGCAACCCTCCATAGCAACCGGCCCATAGCAAACATTCCATAACAACCATCCTTAGCAGCCAGTCCAAAGCAACCGTTTTCAAAACGTGAATTTTTTTTCAAGATTACATAGCAACCCTCCATAGCGACCGTCCATAGCAACCAGTTTATAGCAACCAGTCCATAGCAACCATCCATAGTAACCATTATATAGCAATCAGTCCATAGCAACCATCCATAGCAACCAGTCCATATCAGCCAGTTCATAGCAACCATTCATAGCAACCAGTCCATAGCAACTGTCCATATTAACCAGTCCATAGCAACCATCCATAGCAACCAGTCCATAGCAAACAGTCTATAGCAACTCTTTTCAAAACATGATTTTTTTTTTTCAAAATTACATAGCAACCCTCCATAGCAACCAGTCTTTAGCAACCAGTCCATAGCAACCAGTCACAAGCATCCATTCTATAGCAACCAGTCCGTAGCAACCATCCATAGCAACCATTCTATAGCAATAAGTCCAGAGCACCCAGTTCATAGCAACTGTCATTAGCAACCAGTCCATAGCATCCAGTACATAGCAACCGTCCATAGCAACCCTCCTTATCAACCAATCAATAGCAACTGTCCATAGCAACCAGTCTATAGCAACCATCCATAGCAACCAGTCTATAGCATCCAGTCTATAGTATCCATTCATAGCAACCAGTCCATAGCAACCATCCATAGAAACCAGTCCATAGCAACCATCCATAACAACCAATGCAAAGCATCCCTTTTCAAAATGAGAACAATTTTATTTTTTATAACGTTATTTTCTTTTCAAACATGATAGCAACCTTACATAGCAACTGTCCATAGCTTTCAGTCTATAGCAACCAGTCCATAGCAACCATCCATAACAACCAGTCCATAACAACCAGTCTATAGCAACCATCCATAGCAACCAATCCATAGCAACCTGTCCATATCAAACAGTCCATAACAATCCTTTTCAAAATGAGAAAAACTTTTTTTTCAAGACGAGAATTTTTTTTTTTAAATGTGAAAAACAAATGAAAAAAAAATTTTTTGGAAAATGTGAATTTCTTTTTCAAATGACATAGCAACCGTCCACAGCAACCAGTCTATGGCAACCATCCATTGCAACCAGGCCATAGCAACCATCCATCGCAACCAGTCTATAGCAAACAGTCGATAGCAACCGTAAATAGCAACCAGTCCATAGCAACCGTAAATAGCAACCAGCCCATAGCAACCAGTCCATAGCAACCAGTCCATAGCAACCATCCATAGCAATCAGTCTATAGCAACCAGTCCATAGCAACTGTCCTTTGCAATCAGTCTATAGCAACCAGTTCATACAAGCCATCCATAGCAACCGGCCATAGCAACCAGTCCATAGCAACCGTCCATAGCAAGCACTCCATAGCAACCCGTCCATAACAACCGTCCATAGCAACCAGTCCATAGCAACCAATTCATAGCAACCATTCCATAGCAACCATTCCATAGCAACCGTCCATAGCAACCAGTCCAAAGCAACCCTTTTCAAAATGTGAAAAATTATTTTTTTTAATATGAGAAAGCAACCCTCCATAGCAACCGACCATAGCAACCAGTCTATAGCAACCAGTCCATAGCAACCCTTTTCAAAATGAGAAAGAAAATGTTTTTTCAAAACGAGAATTTTTTTTTAAAATGTTAAGAAATTTTTTTTTCAAACAAGATAGCAATCCCTCCATAGCAACTAGTCCATAGCAATCCTCCATAGCAACAAGTCCATAGCAACCGTCCATGGCAACCTTTTTTAAAACAAGAAAAAAATCTATTTTTCAAAATGAGAAAAACTTTTTTGTTAACGAGAATTTTTTTCAAACGACATATTAACCGTCCATAGGAACCAGTCAATAGCAACCCTCCATAGCAACCAGTCCATAGCAACCAGTCCATAGCAACCAGCCCATAGCAACCATGCATAGCAACCAGTCCATAGCAATCGTCCATAGCAACCAGTCCATAGCAACCAGTTTATAGCAACCCTCCATAGCAACCAGTCCATAGCAACCAGTCCATAGCAACTATCCATAGCAACCAGTCCATAGCAACCGTCCATAGCAACCCTCCTTATCAACCAGTCCATAGCAACCGTCCTTCGCAACCAGTCTATAGCAACCAGTTCATAGAAGCCATCCATAGCAACCGGCCATAGCAACCAGTTTATAGCAACCATCCATAGCAAGCACTCCATAGCAACCCGTCCATTCCAATCAGTCCATAGCAACCAGTTCATAGCAACCAGTCACAAGCATTCATTCTATATCAACCAGTCCATAGCAACCATCCATAGCAACCATTCTATAGCAATAAGTCCATAGCAACCAGTCCATAGCAGCGGTCCATAGCAACTGTCATTAGAAACCAGTCCATAGCAACCGTCCATAACAACCAATCCATAGCAACCAGTCTATAGCAACTATCCATAGCAACCAGTCTATAGCATCCAGTCTGTTAGGTTGCTCGTCTTCTCCTTGTGGCCTAGGCTCTTGAGTTGGCTCAGTGGAGGACCTCGCCGGCGGTTAATCAATACACATACACACGGGGGTACGTGATAAATGATTACATGGTTTATTAGGCAGGTGGCTTTTTATGTTGTGTCTTTACAAGACCCTGCCCCACTTGGGGCCAATCAGAATAATACACATAAACATTCATTAGCATATATTAGTGATGTCTTCATCTTGTGATTTCAGTTTAACCTTATACAGTTCAGGCTAAAAGGTCAGTGCTTTCTTAATTTCTGCTAACGTCTGCTGACCATCAGTTGCCCAACCACAAGTTCCTGAACAGCTAATTCTGGCCGTTTCATATCAAACAAAAGTGTACAGAGATAAAAACCACAAACAGATGTTTCCTCAGATGAAGACATCAGACAAGAATAGACAGACTTGGGTGACAATGAGATAATCAGTTATTAAGTAATTTTGTCATAAGGTGCAATTTTGTCACATACACTTTTCTCTAAATATTCTCTAAATCATTAAGCAGATAAGCAAATCCTGAACATATCATGTTAGGGTAAAATCAACGATCAATCAATAATGCAATGTCTTATGGAATCTCCTTACACAGTCTATAGCAACCGTTCATAACAACCAGTCCATAGCAACCATCCACAGAAACAAGTCCATAGCAACCATCCATAACAAGCAATCCAAAGCATGCCTTTTCAATATAAGAACAAATTTTTTTTTTTTTTGGAAAATGTGAATTTTTTTTCAAACAAGGTAGCAACCTTCCATAGCAACCATCCATAGCATCCAGTCTATAGCAACCAGTCCATAGCAACCAGTCCATAGCAACTATCCATAGCAACCAGTCCATAGCAACCGTCCATAGCAACCCTCCTTATCAACCAGTCCATAGCAACCGTCCTTCGCAACCAGTCTATAGCAACCAGTTCATAGAAGCCATCCATAGCAACCGGCCATAGCAACCAGTCCATAGCAACCATCCATAGCAAGCACTCCATAGCAACCCGTCCATTCCAATCAGTCCATAGCAACCAGTTCATAGCAACCAGTCACAAGCATTCATTTTATATCAACCAGTAAATAGCAACCATCCATAGCAACCATTCTATAGCAATAAGTCCATAGCAACCAGTCCATAGCAGCGGTCCATAGCAACTGTCATTAGAAACCAGTCCATAGCAACCGTCCATAACAACCAATCCATAGCAACCAGTCTATAGCAACTATCCATAGCAACCAGTCTATAGCATCCAGTCTATAGCAACCGTTCATAACAACCAGTCCATAGCAACCATCCACAGAAACAAGTCCATAGCAACCATCCATAACAAGCAATCCAAAGCATGCCTTTTCAATATAAGAACAAATTTATTTTTTTTTTGGAAAATGTGAATTTTTTTTCAAACAAGGTAGCAACCTTCCATAGCAACCATCCATAGCATGCAGTCTATAGCAACCAGTCCATAGCAACCGTCCATTGCCACCAGTCCAAAGCAACCCTTTTCAAAACGTGTATTCCTTTTTCAAAATGAGATAGCAACCCTCCATAGCAACCGTCTATAGCAACAAGTCTATAGTAGCCAGTCCATAGCTACCGTCCATAGCAACCAGTCCATAGCAACCTGTCTATAGCAACTAGTACATAGCAACCAGTCCATAGCAACCGTCCATAGCAACCAGTCCATAGCAACCAGTCAACAGCAACCGTCCATAGCAACCAGTCCATTGCAACCATCCATAGCAACCAGTACATAGCAACAGTCCATAGCAACCAGTCCAAAGCAATCCTTTTCAAAACATGAAAAAAAATTCAAAACGAAAAAACTTTTTTGGAAAATGTGACTTTTTATTTCAAACGACATAGTAACCGCCCATAGCAACCAGTCGATAGCAACCATCCATAGCATCCAGTTGTTAGCAACCAGTCCATAGCAACCAGTCTGTAGCAACTAGTCCATAGCAACTATTCATAGCAACCAGTCCATAGCAAAAAGTCCATAGTAACCGTCCATAGCATCTAGTCCATAGCAACCAGTCCATAACAACCATCCATAGCAACCAGTACATAGCAACCCTTTTCAAAACAAAAAAATTGTTTTTGCAAAAGGAGATTTTTTTTAAAAAAGTCCAGAATTTTTTTTTCAAATGAGATATAGTCCATAGCAACCATTCTGAAATCGAGAAATTTTTTTTTTTTTAAATTGAGAGTTTACAGTGAACTTTTAACTCCTGAGAACTATGGGTAAGAGTATTGCCAGATGACATAGCAGTGGCGGCCGCTCATGCAGGGCACAGGGGCATCGTCCCCTAATCCATTCGCCTGACCCCTAAGCTACATGCAGGGTGCCGAACACATGGATTCTAAAGTTTTTTTCTCTTTTTTTTTTTTTTTAGAAGCACATGATTAGAGCCGGAGGCTCTAATTGGCTTCAAAAAGGGTGGGCTCCGGGCGCAGACCACTGCACCCAGAGCCCACCAGTTGTGTGACGATAGAGAATTAATATTCGCTAATGTCTTCCTGAACTATCTTTGGCGACTTCAGGGGGTGATTTCAATAGACATCTGTGCATGAACCCACATAGATATCTCCCAAATCACCCCCGAAGCTGAACTCACACGATTTCAAACACACATTTGTGGTGTGAACCTAGGCTTAGATGCACTTTTGAGCTGTATCATCATTGTTGGTTGCTCTGCTTTTTTCTGCAGGTTTTTTGCCTGTCCATTAAAGCCCATTTGAAGCCACAGGTAAATTGGGAAGTGTAGTTCTTCTCCCTTTAGTCGTGGGCATTGGGAACAGGGGACCCAGGGAAACAGCTACCCCTTCAAGGGTGAGTGCTAGAGTATAAATAATACCTAAGGCAGGCATGTCCAAAGTCCGGCCCGCAGGCCAATTGCAGCCCGCGTTCCGGTTTAATATGGACCCCCTAGTGATTTGGATATATATATATATATATATATATATATACCCATATCTTTTGTGGTCCCCGCGATATATACCGTATTTATCAGCGCTGCCTCGGAGGGAACAGGGAGGGGGACGGGACGCATTCTGTCAGATTACATACAGGAGAATCTCCTGTTTACTCGGCGGCGTCTGTAATAGGAAGTCCCTTCTCCTGGGCTGCCATTGGACGACTGCTCTGTCTATCATAGGAGGCGGGACTTTGTATTAAAGAGGCCACCGAGTAAACAGAAGATTCTCCTATATGTAATCTGTTGGTGCTCGTCTCGCCCCCCTCCCGGTCCCCTCCGAGGCTGCAGATGGCCATCGATCAGGTTGCTCTGATGGCAATAGTAAGGCTGCATTCATCATGGCAATGGTGAGGCTGCATTTGTGGCAATGGTGAGACTGCAGATGGGCACTGACCCTTATTTTGCTTCAGAATTCTTTATTTAAAATTTAAGTTTTTTCCTGAAACTTACCTCTTAAAATGAAGGTGCGTGTTATACGCCGACAAATATGGTATATCCAAATAACACGCCCAAGCTCATCCTTAGTCCTGAGTGGTGCTCGGGGATTCGTTGGGGCCACAAAAGAGATATATATATATATATATATATATATATATATATATATATATATATATATACAAATAACACGCCTGAGCTCATCTCTTTACTACACACAGCCACAAAGGCAGGATAATTATTGTTGGGCAGTGTATTAGTGCTCAGACAAACACACTTCGACCGAATTTTAATGGTTCAAAGAATGTCAGGTAAAATGGTCCCCCCTCATGCATGTTCACTACATCAAATCTGCCCTCTTTGAAAAAAGTTTGGACACCTCTGACCCAATGGCTTGTTCACACTAATGTGGTGACTGGCATTTTTCTTCACTGGAATGATTGCCAAGTCACCACTAGGGTACATAGGAAACAATTGTTTTCCATGTGTCCCGTACACACTGCAACACAACTTGGAGGTGTGGAGCAGTGAGCTGTTATAAATATAATAAATGCAGACATGCTACATTTTATTGAAGCGCACAGGTAGGCAATGTATGCCACTGCACTTTGTGCACTTTTACGAAAAAATAAAGGGAGCTGTATGATGCAGTAAAACTTCACAACGGATCACTGCAGCCAAACCAGACAGCCGTGGGAACATCCCTGTAGCAGATTCTGAGTTAACTTCATAAATAATTTAAGCTGAAGTCTAGGACAAGCAAATATTGTCTAAATACAAGAGGTAAGTGTACTGTTAGGATGTGACTTGATTAATCATTAAAGCTGAAGTCTAGGACAAGCAAATATTGTCTAAATACAAGAGGTAAGTGTACTGTTAGGATGTGACTTGATTAATCATTAAAGCTGAAGTCTGGGATAAGAAAATATTATCTAAATATAAATATAAGAGGCGTGTGTGTTGTTATGATGTGACTTGATAAATCAATAAAGCTGAAGTCTGGGATAAACAAATGTTGTCTAACTAAAAGAGGTATGTGTACTGTTAATTCTATCTTGAATAAAGGTGAAAGTGTCCTTCGCGCTACTTTGAGTAAATACAGTGAATGTCTACAAGGTGAAATAATGCTGACAGGGGCGTTGCTAGGTGGCAAAAAGACCAGGGGGGCTTCAGCCCGAAGTCCAAGGCCGGACCCGGGGGGGGGGGGGGGGTGTGTTGTACACGTGATGCAGGCTCTTTTTTTGGCTGGGCCGTGACCTACCTGACCTACATACACTGACGGTAGTGAACACTGACCTTTACATTCACTGACCTACCTACACTGACCGTAGTGACCTACCTACACTGACATTTACCTACACTGACATTTACTTACACTGACATTTACATACACGACCTACCTACACTGACCTACCTACACTGACCTACCTACACTGACATTTACATTCACTGACCTACCTACACTGACCGTAGTGACCTACCTGCACTGACCTACCTACACTGACATTTACCTACACTGACATTTACATTCACTGAAATTTACATTCACTGACCTACCTACACTGACCGTAGTGACCTACCTACACTGACCTACCTACACTGACATTTACCTACACTGACCGTAGTGACCTACCTACACTGACATTTACCTACACTGACCGTAGTGACCTACCTACACTGACATTTACATACACTGACATTTACCTACACTGACATTTACATACACTGACATTTACATACACTGACCTACCTACACTGACATTTACATACACTGACCTACCTACACTTACATTTACCTACACTGACATTTACCTACACTGACATTTACCTACACTGACCTACCTACACTGACCATAGTGACCTACCTGCACTGACATTTACATACACTGACATTTACATACACTGACCTACCTACACTGACACTTACATACACTGACCTACCTACACTGACCGTAGTGACCTTCCTACACTGACCTACCTACACTGACATGCCTGACCCACATACACTGTCTGACCTACCTCAGCTCAGCCGTGGTGTGCGGTGTCACAGCAGCCAGGCAGTCAGAGGACGAGGAGGAGCCGAGGAGGAGAGGAGAGCGGGCCGCCCGAGCGCTGAGCGGGGATCTTACAGTGGCGCGGCGGCCGCATTGAAATTCCCGCCTTCTGGAGCCTGCAGCGCCTATGATGGACGTCACACGTCCCGCGGTCCGAGCATTGGACCAGGGGGACGTCCATCATAGGCACTGCAGGCTCCAGAAGGCGGGACCTGCTACGGCACTCGGCCAAACTCGGCCAAATTCGGCGGCGCTCGGGATCAGATCGGTCCTGGCGCTCGCCGCTCGGGGCTTGTAATGAAGAGCTGCATGCCTGAGGCTCGGGGCTTTTCGGGGGCACATTCGGGGCTTTAGCCACGGCTAGCCACCCCCTCCCGACGCCCCTGAATGCTGATGATATCTATAAAGAAAGCAGCAAAATCTAAAAGTGTTCACACTACACCAATAGGTAATAATAAATAAAAGTGATCTCGCGCAATCAAATATAATCACACATAATAAAAATACTTAAAACATGTATAAGGTGCATAAACATAAAATGCATCACAATAAACAATCCGTCGGACTTTTGTGTGATCGTATGTAGGCAAGTCCGTTCATTAGAAAGTCCGCCGCAAGTCCGCCAAAAGTCCGTCGAAAGTTTTTCGGATGGGCTGTCGGACTTTTGTAGCCGAAAAGTCCGACCGTGTGTACGCCCCATTACAGTCTAAGGCTCGGTTCACACTGGTGCGATGTGGGAACCCTGCGCATCCAGTGCGGGTTCCGCATTGCACCAGAATCGCATGGTGGTTCAGTACGAACTGTGAGATGGTGAACACCCATGTGATCCAATTGCAATGTGGTCCAAAAAAAGGGTCCTGCACCATTTTGGTGCGAATGCGATATGATAGAGAGAGAGAGAGAGTGCCATGCTGTACCTGCACCACCAGAGAGCCATGCTGTACCTATTCCACCAGAGCGTCACGCTGTACCCGCACCACCAGAGAGCCATGAGAGCCACGCTGTACCTGCACTATCAGAGCGCCACATTGTAACCAGAGAGCCACGCTTTACCCGCACCACCAGAGAGCCATGCTGCACCCACACCACCAGAGAGCCATGAGCGCCACGCTGTACCCACACCACCAGAGAGCCATGAGCACCAAGCTGTACCCGCACCACCAGAGAGAGCCAAGAGCGCCATGCTGTACCCGCACCACCAGACAGAGCCATTAGCGCCACGCTGTACCCGCACCACCAGAGAGCCATGAGCGCCACACTGTACCCACACCACCAGAGAGAGAGATGAGCACCATGCTATACCTGCACCAAAAGCAAGAGCCATGAGCGCCATGCTGTACCCACACCACCAGTGAGAGAGAGAGCACCACGCTGTACCCGCACCACCAGAGAGCCATGAGAGCCATGCTGTACCCTCACCACCAGAGCGCCATGCTGTACCCACACCACCAGAGAGCCACGCTGTACCTGCACCAACAGAGAGCCACGCTGTACCCGCACCACCAGAGAGCCATGAGAGCCACACTGTACCCGCACCACCAGAGAGCCATGAGAGCCTCTCAGTACCCACACCACCAGAGCGCCATGCTGTACCTGCACCAACAGAGAGCCACGCTGTACCTGCACCACCAGAGAGCCATGAGAGCCACACTGTACCCACACCACCAGAGAGCCATGAGCGCCACGCTGTACCCGTACCACCAGAGAGCCACGCTGTACCCACACCACCAGAAAGCCACGTTGGACCCGCACCACCAGAGAGCCATGAGAGCCACACTGTACCCGCACCACCAGAGGGCCATGAGCGCCACGCTGTACCCGCACCACCAGAGAGAGCCATGAGCGCCACGCTGTAACCGCACCACCAGAAAGAGCCATGAGAGCCACGCTGTACCCGCACCAACAGAGCGCCACGCTGTACCCGCATCACCAGAGAGCCACACTGTACCTGCACCACCAGAGTGCCATGCTGTACCCGCACCACCGAAAGCCATGAGAGCCACGCTGTACCCGCACCACCAGAGAGCCACATTGGACCCGCACCACCAGAAAGCCATGAGAGCCACACTGTACCCGCACCACCAGAGGGCCATGAGCGCCACGCTGTACCCGCACCACCAGAGAGAGCCATGAGCGCCAAGCTGTAACCGCACCACCAGAAAGAGCCATGAGAGCCACGCTGTACCTGCACCAACAGAGCACCATGCTGTACCCACATCACCGGAGAGCCACGCTGTACCCACACCACCAGAGAGCCACGCTGTACCCGCACCACCAGAGAGCTATGAGCGCCATGCTGTACCCGCACCACCAGAGAGAGCCATGAGTGCCATGCTGTACCCGCACCACCAGAGAGTGAGAGCTCATGCTGTACCTGCACCACCAGAGAGCCATGAGAGCCATGCTGTACCCATTCCACCAGAATGCTACACTGTACCCGCACCACCAGAGAGCCACGCTGTACCCGCACCAACAGAGAGAGGGAGAGAACGCCATGCTGTACCCGCATCACCAGAGAACCATGAGAGCCACGCTGTACCCGCACCACCAGAGATCCATGCTGTACGCGCACCACCAGAGAGCCATGAGAGCCACGGTTTACCCGCACCACCAGTGTGCCACATTGAAGCCTCACCACCAGAGAGCCATGAGCGCCACGCTGTACCCACAGCACCAGAGAGCCATGAGCGCCATGCTGTACCCGCACCACCAGAGAGAGCCAAGAGCACCACGCTGTACCCGCACCACCAGAGCGCTACGCTGTACCCGCACCACCAGAGAGCCACGCTGTACCTGCACCACCAGAGAGTCATAAGAGCCACGCTGTACCCGCACCACCAGAGAGCCACGCTGCACCCACACCACCAGAGAGAGAGCACCACGCTGTACCTGCACCACCAGAGAGCCATGAGAGCCACGCTATACCCGCACCAGCAGAGCGCCACACTGTACCCAAACCACCAGAGAGCCACACTGTACCCACACTACCAGAGAGCCATGAGAGCCACGCTGTATCCGCACCACTAGAGCGCCACGTTGTACCCGCACCACCAGAGAGCCATGCTGTACTCGCACCACCAGAGAGCCATGAGCGCCATGCTGTACCCGCACCACCAGAGAGCCACGCTGCACCCGCAGCACTAGAGAGAGAGAATAAATGAGTGATAGGACCTCTGCGCTACTAACTGACGTGCAAAAAGAAATAGTTGAAATTACATATAATGTGAGCAAAAAAATCATAAAGGTGATGCCGCAAAATCAATAGTGTACACTAAATCACCATGTAGTAAATAAATATTAAATAGGATTTCGCGCAAGCACATAAATAAATCAAACATAAATGTTAGCTGTGTCACGTGATCTGTGTACAACAATAAATACAAAGTGTCCAATAATGATAAAGTGGTGGAAGCAAACAAAAGGCTATGGCCCCTATCCTTGGGCCAGATGGTGGATGGTGAATCCAATAATGCGATCAATCAGCTGTGTAAGGTGGCTGCAGTGATGATGATTATTGATTGTTCTTTACTTTGAAATCAGATACAGCAAAGTGACTCGTTCCCCCTGTGTGTGTGCTCCCAATGCCCTTACCTGAAGGGGCTTAGAATCAAGCCCTGTTATAGATGTAGAGTGATGGTCGGGGGGTGCCTGTTCTTCAGGTTGTCAGGTGATGTCCGCTGGTTGCAGATGAATGGATACCCCAGCTGCTCCTGGATGGGAGTGATTTGACTTAAGCTCTGAATTTTGTGATTACCTCTCCATGATTTGTGATATCGTTCTATGCCCCAAAACATCATTTCTGCCGGGTTGCTGTTATGGACCTCGGCAAAGTGTCTCGATACATTATGCTTCGGGAACTTTTTAATTATGTTTTGCACATGTTCTTTTACTCTGACTTTTAAGGATCTTTTGGTCCGCCCTACATATTGCAGGTTACAAGAACATTGCAAGACATATATAACCCCTTCCGTGTGGCAACTAATAAAATCCTTAATTGGATAGGTTTGCCCTGTATTGGTTGCTAAAAACTCAGTTTTTTTACTCTGGAATTTCCTAGAGTGCTGGCATGCATAACAATATTTACACGGAAAAAAGCCTTTTACGTTAAAAAAAGAAAACGAATTAGTGGAAGGGGGATCCACTACATTTTTAACAATTAGATCTCGTAATGTGGTGGCCCTCTTGTAAATAATGAGTGGTTTATCTGGTAGTATATTTTTCAAATGTTTATCCTCTCTTAAGATGTGCCAGTGTCTTTTTAATATTCTTTCTATGTCTTTATGTTGTACATTGAAATTCAAGATTAATGCCGGAGCCTCCAACGATAGTGGTGATTTCTTCTGAGTGTGTAACATAGTCTTCGACGCTGTTTTGACCCCGGGCGTTGTAGCTGTGAACCGGAAGTTTTGCACCAGGTGACGGCGTCCCGCCACCATCTTTTCCTGTCACTGTTTCACACTGTACCCACAGTGTGGATGTTATTTTAACCTATTTTTTAACCTTAATAAACCGGATTTTTAAAATTACTACACCATTGGAAGCCCCCTTGTCTTCTCTTTCGTTTTTTTGGCTTGGAGTTCAGCACACAGAATCACTCCCATCCAGGAGCAGCTGGGGTATCCATTCATCTGCAACCAGCGGATATCACCTGACAACCTGAAGAACAGGTCCCCCCCGACCATCACTCTACATCTATAACAGGGCTTGATTCTAAGCCCCTTCAGGTAAGGGCATTGGGAGCACACACAGGGGGAACGAGTCACTTTGCTGTATCTGATTTCAAAGTAAAGAACAATCAATAATCATCATCACTGCAGCCACCTTACACAGCTGATTGATCGCATTATTGGATTCACCATCCACCATCTGGCTCAAGGATAGGGGCCATAGCCTTTTGTTTGCTTTCACCACTTTATCATTATTGGACACTTTGTATTTATTGTTGTACACAGATCACGTGACACAGCTAACATTTATGTTTGATTTATTTATGTGCTTGCGCGAAATCCTATTTAATATTTATTTACTAGAGAAAGAGAGCACCACGCTGTACCTGCACCACCAGAGAGCCATGAGAGCCATGCTGTACCCGCACCACCAGAGCGCCACACTGTACCCGCACCACCAGAGAGCCATGCTGTACCCGCACCACCAGAGAGCCATGAGAGCCATGCTGTACCCGTACCACCAGAGAGCCATGAGAGCCATGCTGTACCCGTACCACCAGAGCGCCATGCTGTACCCGCACCACCAGAGAGAGAGAACACCATGCTGTACCCGCATCACCAGAGAGCCATGAGAGCCACGCTGTACCTGCACCACCAGAGCGCCACGCTGTACCCGCACCACCATAGAGTCATGCTATACCCGCACCACCAGAGAGCCACACTGTACCCGCACCACCAGAGAGCCATGAGAGCCACTCTGTATCCGCACCACCAGAGCGCCACGTTGTACCCGCACCACCAGAGAGCCATGCTGTACTTGCACCACCAGAGAGTCATGAGCGCCATGCTGTACCCGCACCACCAGAGAGCCACGCTGCACCTGCAGCACCAGAGAGAGAGAACACCATGCTGTACCCACATCACCAGAGAGCCATGCTGTACCCGCACCACCAGAGCACCCTGCTGTACCCGCACCACCATAGAGTCATTCTGTACCCGCACCACCAGAGAGCCACACTGTACCCGCACCACCAGAGAGCCATGAGAGCTATTCTGTATCCGCACCACCAGAGTGCCACGTTGTACCCGCACCACCAGAGAGCCATGCTGTACTCGCACCGCCAGAGAGCCATGAGCGCCATGCTGTACCCGCACCACAGAGAGCCATGCTGCACCCGCAACACTAGAGAGAGAGAGCACTACGCTGTACCCGCACCACCAGAGAGCCATGAGAGCCATGCTGTACCCGCACCACCAGAGCGCCACACTGTACCTGCACCACCAGAGAGCCATGCTGTACCCGCACCATCAGAGTGCCACGTTGTACCCGCACCACCAGAGAGCCATGCTGTACTCGCACCACCAGAGAGTCATGAGCGCCATGCTGTACCCGCACCACCAGAGAGCCATGAGAGCCACGCTGTACCTGCACCACCAGAGAGCCATGAGCGCAACGCTGTACCCGCACCACCAGAGAGCCACGCTGTACCCGCACCACCAGAGAGCCACGCTGTACCCGCACCACTAGAGAGCTATGAGCGCCATGCTGTACCTGCACCACCAGAGAGAGCCATGAGTGCCATGCTGTACCCACACCACCAGAGAGTGAGAGCGCCATGCTGTACCCGCACCACCAGAGAGCCATGAGAGCCATGCTGTACCCATTCCACCAGAGCGCCACACTGTACCCGCACCACCAGAGAGCCACGCTGTACCCGCACCAACAGAGAGATGGAGAGAATGCCATACTGTACCCGCATCACCAGAGAACCATGAGAGCCACGCTGTTCCTCCACCACCAGAGCGCCAGGCTGTACCCGCACCACCAGAGAGCCACGCTGTACCCACACCACCAGAGAGCCATGCTGTACGTGCACCACCAGAGAGCCATGAGAGCCACGGTTTACCTGCACCACCAGTGCGCCACATTGTACCCGCACCACCAGAGAGTCACGCTGCACCCACACCACCAGAGAGCCATGAGCGCCACGCTGTACCCACAGCACCAGAGAGCCATGAGCGCCATGCTGTACCCGCACCACCAGAGAGAGCCAAGACCACCAGAGCGCCACGCTGTACCTGCACCACCAGAGAGCCATGCTGTACGTGCACCACCAGAGAGCCATGAGAGCCACGCTGTATCCGCACCACCAGAGAGCCATGAGCGTCATGCTGTACCTGCACCACCAGAGCGTCACGCTGTACCCGCACCACCAGAGAGCCATGAGCGCCACGCTGTACCCGCACCACCAGAGAGATCCATGAGTGCCATGCTGTACCCGCACCACCAGAGAGAGAGTGCACCATGCTGTACCCACACCACCAGAGAACCATGAGAACCATGCTGTACCCATTCCACCAGAGAGCCACGCTGTACCCGCACCAACAGAGAGAACGCCACGCTATACCCGTATCACCAGAGAACCATGAGAGCCACTCTGTACCCGCACCACCAGAGTGCCACGCTGTACGCGCACCACCAGAGAGCCACCCTGTACCTGCACCACCAGAGAGCCACGCTGTACCCGCACCCCCAGTGAGCCATGAGAGCCACGCTGTACCTGCGCCACCAGAGCAGCACGTTGTACCCGCACCACCAGAGAGCCACGCTGTACCCGCACCACCAGAGAGCCACGCTGCACCCACACCACCAGAGAGCCATGAGCGCCATGCTGTACCCACACCACCAGAGAGCCATGAGCGCCATGCTGTACCTGCACCACCAGAGAGAGCCATTAGCGCCACGCTGTACCCGCACCACCAGAGAACCATGAGAGCCACGCTATACCCACACAACCAGAGAGCCATGAGCGCCACGCTGTACCCACACCACCAGAGAGCCACACTGTACCCAAACCACCAAAGCCATGAGAGCCACGCTGTACCCACACCACCAGAGAGCCATGCTGTACCCGCACCACCAGAGAGGCATGAGAGCCACACTGTACCTGCACCACCAGAGAGCCATGCTATACCCGCACCACCAGAGAGCCATGAGAGCCACGCTGTACCCGCACCACCAGAGAGCCATAAGAGCCACGCTGTACCCGCACCACCAGAGTGCCACGCTGTACCCACACCACCAGAGAGCCACTCTGTACCCACATCTCCAGAGAGCCATGAGAGCCACGCTTTACCCGCACCACCAGAGAGCCATGAGCACCATGCTGTACCCGCACCACCAGAGCGCCATGCAGTACCCGCACCACCAGAGCACCATGCTTTACCCGCAGCACCAGAGAGAGCCATGCTGTACCTGCACCACCAGAGAGAGCCATGCTGTACCCGCACCACCAGAGAGAGAGAGCCACGCTGTACCACACCACCAGAGAGAGAACCACGATGTACCGCACTACCAGAGAGAGAGAGCCACGCTGTTCCGCACCACCAGAGAGAGACAGCCACACTGCACCACACTACCAGAGAGAGTGACGCTGTTCCCGCACCACCAGAGCGAGAGAGCCACACTGCACCACACCACCAGAAAGAGAGCCACACTGTACCCGCACCACCAGAAAGCCACGAGAGCCACGCTGTACCGCACCACCAGAGAGCGCCATGCTGTCCAGGACCACCAGAGAGAGAAGGACAGTGCCACTGGGCAGTGTGGGCACAATAGGAAACTGACAGTACTAGCATTGTATGGCCACAATAGGACTGGGACACTGTAATATAAAGGGGACTGCACTGTAAAGGGGCACTGTAATCATTACATTGCAGTCCCCTTTATACCATAGTGTTCCTGCACATTACAGTGTGGGGCACCGACACCAGCCACCCCCCCCCCCCCGCGAATGTCTACTGACATCTCTCCCCCCCCGGTCCCTGGAAAAGTTGGCTGCTTAGTCTGAAATGCCCGGGCCTATTTTTTGTCCCAGTCCGGCCCTGGTCCTGCACTGTATGTGGGGATGGTGAGGGCAATATTTTTCTATAATAATCAATTCAACTCAACCATAACAACCAACAGACCACTTAGATAATTCTTCAGTATCTTTAGCAGATTAAATTTGGTTTACAGTGCATCTAAAGTATAAAACTTTTTCAGCTTTGAAAAGTGTAGAAGAGTTAAATTGTTATGTTAGTTTTATTTTTTCTTTTGCCGTTTATACACTATATTACCAAAAGTATTGGGATGCCTGCCTTTACACGCACATGAACTTTACTGGCATCTCAGTCTAACCATGGAATTTTGTCCGAAGGGTGTTGGCTCAAACTTGTCTTGCATACACACGGTCACACAAATGTTGGCCAACAATTACGAACGTAGTGACGTACTAGAGGTACTACGTGGTTTTTCAGCTCTTTAGCGCCACCCTTTGGGCTCCTTCTGCTAATTTGGTGTTAGTAGAAGTTTGGTGAGCGTTGATTCGCGCTTTTCTTTTCGCGTTTTTCATTTAGTGCTTTTCCGTTCATTTCTGAATGGCCCTTCGTCAATCAGACATGTTGCGGAATCGGAGGAGATAACATGTTATTTATTATTGGCCTTGGAGTTATTGGTTTGACATTTTTTTTTGGTTGAATAATGATTTGATTTGGTATATTTTCTATAATTTTGGATGCTTAGAGTGCACTTTTTGGTTAAATTCTATTGGCAGCATGTCAATTTTTTTTTTTTTTAATGCACAATAAAAAAATTGTGGAGAATAATACTTGGCTATATATGAATAAAAATGATTTCGCGCAAAACACAAAAACATAAAAAAGTAATATATATAAAAATTCATAAATATAAACTTAGTTCCCATGCGTGACCTGTATTATAGCATGAGTTCTGTCATCAAGTGTGAGTAAATAAACAGCAAATGAAATGTAAAAATACAAAAATAAAATGTAAGAATTAGTCCAATAGTGAAATAGTGAAAATAAGTGACATAAGTGACAGGGCCCTGAGGAAGTCACGAGGTCACGTGACGTAACGCGTAGGAACTACAGCTAGCAGACACATCCAGTAGTCGACACTCTTTGACCCCGGTTGTTGACACTGTGTACCGGAAGTATCGCACCTGGTGACGGAGGTTCGCCGCCATACTTTATGTCACAATATGCACTGTATGTATAGTGCATTTTTATTTCAATAAAGCCGATTTTTTATACTACACCATTGGAAGCCCCCTTGTTTTCCCTTCTGTCTTCTTGGCACGAGGTCCAGGATCCTGAGCTCTATCCAGTGAGGATCTATCACGGACATCTATCCATCTGAAGTCAGCCATCATCATCCGGCAACATTTGGAACAGCCATCTCCACCACCATTCAGCACTTTCTACAGGGCTTTTATTTAAGCCCCTTAAGGTAAGGGCAATGTGAGCATGAATACACGCGGATTATGCACGGATATTATTTTTATTAATTCAAGCACAGAAGAATTTTTATGAATACCAGTACTATAGATGTCATATGTACTAAAGATTCATCTTAGCCATTGAACTTTGTTTTTTCTGCCACCATTACCACCTTGTGGGGATTTTTCACATGTCACTTATTTTCACTATTTCACTATTGGACTAATTCTTACATTTTATTTTTGTATTTTTACATTTCATTTGCTGTTTATTTACTCACACTTGGTGACAGAACTCATGCTATAATACAGGTCACGCATGGGAACTAAGTTTATATTTATGAATTTTTATATATATAATTTTTTTATGTTTTTGTGTTTTGCGCGATATCTTTTTTTATTCATTGATTGCTTTGAGGTGGTTAGGTGTACACTTTAGATTTTGCAGCAGCACACTTAATATTTTCTCAGCACACGGCAGTTTATGTGTCATTGTTTAGTAGCACAGAGGTCCCTTACGATTATTAATACTTGGCTATATGTTTTACGTTAAATGACAGTTTGGGAGTAGGCAGTTACATTTTAAAAAATACAATGTAAAATTGACAAGGGACACAAACATAGTTGTATCTTTGATCTTATAAACTACGGGATAATGGTGTTGTGGTAACTTGCACAAATAAAAAAAAAAAAACATAATAATATTATTTTTGATATCACCAGAAAAGAAAAGCCTTTGAAAATTCGTTTGCAATAACTCCATCAGTAAAACCAGCAAAACAGCTTCATTATTATCCCATTAAAGAAGAGAATTGTGCGCTGCATTTGGAGATTTCATAATTTGCCATGTCACAAATGTTAATTCTCCATTACAAACACGAGTTTACAAGACTGACAGCTTCTGCTTCCGAGCATGCGTGTTTGTACTTTGGACTTTTGTCCGACGGACTTGTGTACACATGAACGGAAAATCGGACAGAACACATTTGTTGGCGGAAAATTTTAAGACATGCTAGCCAACATTTGTTGGCGGAAAGTCCAACAACAAATGTCCGATGGAGCATACACACGGTCGGATTTTCCGCCAACAGGCTGAAATCCAACATTTCCCGTTAGAAAATCCAATTGTGTGTACAGGGCTTTAGTCCGCAGCGTTCAATATTGAGTTAAATGATTGATTTATTTTACAAGAATAACCGATCTTTAGTTGACAAGCCAGTGTAAAGCTGGCCATACAATCTGATTGTACTGTCTGTATATTTACCAAAATTACATAGCCATTTAGGCTGTTTCTCAGCTCTTTGTGATGATCAAGCCAGTGAGTTTAACGTGACACATCACATGGGAGTCAGCAGTTTCCCAATTATATTTCTAGTGATGACAGTTCTGAGGTTGCCTTTGACCTGCTTTGCATTGTGTTTCTGAGCTTCACACTTATGATTTCTTGTCGGAAAAAGATATGACGGCTTTTCTGACGGGATTCCGCTCAAGTTTGCCTCGCTGAAATTACGACTGTCAAGAACGCGGTGACGTACAACACTAAGACGAGCCGAGAATATGAAGTTCAATGCTTCCAAGCATGCATCAAAATGTTTCTGAGCATGCGTAGGAATTTTGCGCGTCGGAATTGCCACAGACGATCGCATTTTCGGATAGGAACTTTTTCCGAAAAAAAAATTGAGAGCATGCTCTTTTGAGGTCTTTTGCGGGCCGAAATTCCAATTGTGTGTACGCGGCATCACAAGTGCAACAAAGCGCTGGCATGTTTCCTTGCTTTTTTTGCTCATAGGGCAGCCCATTCACTTTGTCCTACATAAAAGAAACTTTTCCGAAAATGTGCCACTGTGCTGTTACCCCATGCGGTTTAGAATGTGTGAAAATGCACATGTTTGCAGATGTATGGGGGTACCATTAACAATCAAAAAAAATTTTTCTGAGGGGGGTGCAAGTAGCTGGTCTTGCCTAGGGCGCAAAATAATCTAGCACTGACCCTGATAACAGCTTCAACTCTTCTGGGAAGGCTGTCCACAAGGTTTAGGAGTGTGTCCATGGGAATGTTTGACCATTCTTCCAGAAGTGCATTTGTGAGGTCAGGCACTGATCTGCACGAGAAGGTCTGGCTCGCAGTCTCTGCTTTAATTTATCCCAAAGGTGTTCTATCAGGTTGAGATCAAGACTCTTTGCAGGCCAGTCCAGTTCCTCCACCCCAAACTCACTCATCCATCCATCTTTATGGACCTTGCTTTGTGCACTGGCCCAAATCATTTGGTGGAGGGGGGATTGTGGTGTGGGGTTGTTTTTTTAAGGCATTGGGTTTGGCCCCTTAGTTCCAGTGAATGCATCAGCTTACCAAAACATTTTGGACAATTTCCTACTCCCAACTTTGTGGGAACAGTTTAGGGATGGCCCCTTCCTGTTGCAACATGACTGCGCACCGATGCACAAAGCAAGGTCCATAAAGACATGGATGAATTACTTTGGGGTGGAGGAACTTCACTGGTCTACAAAGAGTCCTGACCTAAACTCCATGGGTGACTCATAATACAAAAGCATGGAAACTCTTTATAATAATGTGTGAGATCCCATTCGTAATTTGAACTGGGGATGTGAGTATCAAGCTTAAATATTTAGTATACCTCCTTTCTTTAAAGGAGGCAGATACGATCGCCTGAACGAAAAGGCTACTATCGACCCTCTCCACAATCTGTACCTTGAGAGACTATGTATTTTGATGATGAAATTGGTTGAAATGTCTAGCTATATTAATGTTTTGTTTGTTCTAATGTCCGAAAAGTGATCCCTAATTCTGTCACTCAGTATTCTAGCTGCCCTTCCTACATACTGGATATTGCATGCTATGCATGTAATCTAATCAGATGTATGACAAACCTAGTATGGCAAGTAACTAGTTGTGCAATGGTTAGGGCAAAACCATTGGAACAAGAGGTGACAGTATTGGAGTCACCCAGGTGGCTACAACTTGAACATCTTGGTGCTCCACATCTGTACATGCCTGTGGTGTTGGTGGATTGGAAACATAGGCACTAGGAGACACCATGTTACCTAATGTGTGTGCTTTTCTGGCCACATATTTAACACCCTGACTTAGAACCTCCCTATAGGAATCATCAATGTATAGAATTGGGAGATTTTTGGATATTATGCATTTTATGTCTTGGAATTGTGAGCTGTATTGTGTGGAAAAAAACAAGTATTAGCAATTCTGTCCTGCTTAGAGAGTTGATTTGTCAAAATATCACACCTGTTTAAGCTCCTGCCATGGAGACGGGCCTGTTTAATGCATGATCTGTTCTAACCCTGATCACAGAGTCTCTGTTCAAGGAAAGTGGCCTATCTATCAAAATCCGCCAGACTTGAACAATTCTATCTAACCCAGATGAATTGCCCCCGTGGCATAGCCCTGATAGCATGGGGTAGTGACAATAGATGTGTGAAGAAGTGTGTTTTTGGAAGTGGACTTTCTATTCACACATACCGTAACTATTCTATTCTCGTATTGGTAAATGCTTACTGGGTCCTAGAGTAATTGTGTATTGTGCATTGCTGACTAAAGCCTCGTACACACGATCGGATTGTTGGCCAACAAAACCATGGACTTTTGTCCGAAGGGCGTTGGCCCAAACTTGTCTTTCATACACATGGCACACAATTGTTGGCCAACAATCACGAACGTAGTGACATACTACATGGTTTTTCAGCTCTTTAGCGCCACCCTTTGGGCTCCTTCTGCTAATTTCGTGTTAGTAGAAGTTTTGATCTGCACTTTTCATTTCGCGCTTTTCATTTCTTGCTTTTCAGTTTGTGCTTTTCAGTTAGTTTCTGAACAGCTGTTCGTCAACCAGACATGTTGCGGAATCGGAGGAGATAATGTGTTATTTATTATTGGTTATGGAGTTATTGCTTTGATATTATTTTTTTGGTTGAATAATGATTTGATTTGGTATATTTTCCATATTTTTAGATGCATAGAATGCAGTTTTTGGTTACGTTCTATTGGCAGATAGCATGTCTAATTTTATTAGTTTTCTTTTTTTAATGCACAATAAAAAAATTGTGTAGAATAATACTTGGCTATGTGTTTAATTGACAAGGGACACCAACATAGTTGTATCTTTGATCTTAAAAACTACAGGATAATGGTGTTGTGGTAACTTGCCCCAAAAAAATAAAAATAATATTATTCTTGATATCACTAGAAAAAAAAAGCCTTTGAAAATTTGTTTGCAATAACTCCATTAGTATGACCAGCAAAGCAGCTTCATTATTATCCCATTAAAGAAGAAGAGAATTGTGCGCTGCATTTGGAGATTTCAGAATTTGCCACGTCGTGAATGTTAATTCTCCATTACGAACGCTAGCTTACAAGACCGACCGCTTCTGGCTCGTCCTTGCTTCCGAGCATGCGTGTTTGTACTTTGGTCTTTTGTCCGACGGACTTGTGTACACACGCTCGGAAAATCAGACAACACACATTTTTCCGTGGAAAATTTTAAAACCTGCTAGCCAACATTTATTCGCGGAAAATCCGACAACAATTGTCCGATGGAGCATACACACTGTCGGATTTTCCGCTAACAGCCTGTCATCACACATTTCCCGTAGAAAATCCGATCGTGTGTATGAGGCTTAAGTGTTGGGAGTACTGGGTGTGTTCTAATCAGCATATGTAATAGAGGTGAGCTAATCATAATTGGTGTGGTATTTAAGAGGAGTCGCATCTCTCTAGAGCATACTCTGTGGAGTTTGCTCATTGTGAGTGCATCAGGACAGAAGTGCAACGGACAAAAGTGAATAGTTTGAACAGCAGTTGCTGGATACAGTAAGTTTAAAATATCTCTGATTGCTTTTCTTAATTTGTGTACTTTTTATACTTTGGTATTGTGGCTGTTGCTATTGGTGATTGCTTACTAAGTACTGGAGTAGTTGTGTAATGTTCATTGCTTAGTGTTGGGACTTGGGAGTACTGGATGTGTTCCAATTTTTTAAAACTCTTTTATTAAAATTGAACAGAAAAAACAACTTACATAACACATTCCATAATTTCCAAAAAAATAATTACATAACTTAAAATAAACCCAATACATGCTGTAATTATTCATATCATTTCATACAAAGGTCCCAACCTCTCCTCCCCATGCAAAAACAAAGTCCCATTTTTTTTTTTACAATCAACTCCAAAACCACCCACATCTTGTAAATACAGTACACAATTTGAAAAACTATCCCTACTATACAATATCCCTCTATTGTACTCATACAGAAACACAGTACACTTCTATTCCATACCTCCATACATTCCCTCCACAGATCCTCTCCACTCACCCCCCAAAAAATAAAGAAAATATATATCAGTACAAAGAAAATCAAAACCTAATATTGTCAAAAATGAACATAAAACATATCAAAAAAATGAAAGGAACATAACTAAACTGACCAATACCTCCATCTTTTAAATTTCCAAATATCTTGTGCTTTATCATAACTAAGCTTTTTTTTTTTTTTTCAAAAAAGGTTTTATTGAATTTTATGGTTTAACAAAGAGTGTAGAACATACATCTCAATAAACAAGGTTACAGATGAATAATATGCAGTTATAATGCAATGGTACAAGCTGTCCGCCCATGAAAGAGGTATTGATCACCTTAAGTGAGGCGGGGAAATATAAAAACATTAATATATGTAAACTTGCAAGATTCCTAAGTCATTTTCAGTGCAGGTGAGATGTCCAAGTGCCAGTAGCTAGCCCGTGGGAACTAGTGAGAAGTACAATGGGACTGTCAATTATCAGACAATATCTTCTTTATTTTCTGCAGAGATAAGAAGCGGACAGTGTTGAGACCGGGATAGGCCTGTGGGTAGTGTACACACCACTGGGCAATAATCCCGGTACCATTCACCCCTAAAGGGAACTTCGCTGTGAATGGACCGGGATGGTCGAGGGGTGAGTGGATGGAGCTAGAATCGGTGGTGTGGTTGGAGGTTTGCTTAGTTCCCAGTAGGAACTCTGGAAGACGGGATGGGAATGGTAACTGGAGTTTTCATAACAGTACAAGCATGAGCCCTTACCTGTGGGGTAAACAGGAAAAGAGATATTCTGGTATTAGTATAAAGCTTATCTAAATGAAAAACAGTGTGGGGAAAACACTGTAGGGGAGAGCTCGGGTGGGAAATGGGGGTGTGAAATGGCGGTTGTGTCATAAGGGGGTGTCCTAAACGGAAGGTAACGGATGGCCTTCAAGATGATCTTGGAGGAGTTTGAGGCAACGATGTCCATGTTTGGGTTTGTCTGTAGTGTAGCCAACTTGCCCAGGTGACATAGAATTTGGTAGGGTGGTCATTGGATTGGCATATAAGATTTTCCATGTCAGCTATTCTGTCTACCCTACGGATCCAATCTCGGACCGTGGGGGGGGGGGGGGGGGGCAGTGTTCCTCCAGAAGGCAGGGATGCATAGTTTGGCTGCATTGATGAGATGTAAAGTGAGGGATTTTTTGTAGGAACTCAGAGAGACGGGAGTGTGGTGGAGCAAGTAGTTTGCTGGAGAAAGTGTTAATTGGAACGTAGTGATTTGTGAGATCAACTGATTTATTTCATGCCAAAATGGTTGTATCAGGCTGCATTCCTACCAAATGTGCAGTTGAGTGCCCCTGGATGCACCACATCTCCAGCAGGTTGGGGGGATGGTGGGGTGGAAGTGGTGAACCTTCTCAGGCGTCCTATACCATTTAGAGAACAATTTGTATCTGTTTTCCTGGGTGGAGACGTTAATGGAGCCTTTGTGCATGAGGGTGAATATTTGATCCCATTCATTGGATGAGAGATCATTTTCCCATTGGAGTACCAGTTTGTCCTTTTTAACCTCATGGCGTGAGAAAAGGAGGGAGTAAAGCGTGGAGATTAAGTGGCTCTGGGGTTCTGTACTCAGGCAAAGAGGTTCAAACGGTGTGTGATCTCTATGCCAATGAGACGTGTGCTGGGTGGCCTGAAGGAAATGTCTCAGTTGTAGGTATTTATAGAAGGGTATATCGTGGTTGGGTAAGGTTGCAGAGAGTAACGGTTGGGGGAGGAGCGATCCGTTCTGAAAAAATTGGTGTGCCCTAGTCTGCGTGGTATGTGTAGCAAGAGTCCTATCTTTCAACGTCAGGCCTGGGGGAAAGTCTGGGTTGTTGTCGAGTGGCGTCATACGGCCAGGTGAGGGTGTAGTATTGAGCAATTTGCAGGCCATTTTGAAAATGGATAGTGTGGCACCAATGAGGGGGTGTGAGGAGAAATCTTGGAGAAAGTGTCTGTGATTAATCCAGGGTGAGTTGGCAATTGGAAGACTCGTCAAGGAATCTTCCAGTGCAATCCAGTCTTTGGAAAGGTGGTGTATGTGCCAGTCAACCACTCTGGTTAAATGGCAGGCCCAATGGTACTTTTGAAGGTCTGGGAGGCCTAAGCCTCCAAGTTGTTTGGGAAGAGCCAGGCTATCCCAACTAAGTCGTGGGGCTTTAGTTGCCCAAATGAAGGTCCTACAAATACGCTTGTAGGAGAGGAAAAAAGAAGTAGGGAGTTTCATCGGTATAGCTTGGAGGAGGTAAAGGAGTCTGGGTAGGATATTCATTTTCAATATGGCGATCCTGCCCAGTCAAGAGAATGAGCCCAGGTGCCACTTCCGGAGATCCGTTTGGATGGACAGGATCAATGGTAGAAAATTTTTGGCGTAAAGGTCAGATAGATTTGTTGTAAGTTTAAATCCGAGATAGGAAATGTCTGATTTTTCCCAACTGAATGGGAAGTTGTTTTTGCATAGAGTCACAGTAGCTGTTGGTAAGGTGATGTTGAGGGCCTTTGATTTCTCAAAATTGATTTGAAGGTTGGAGAGGTTTTTGAAGAGTGTAAAGTCTGCTAATAAGTTTGGTACAGTTGTAATGGGACCCGTCAAGAAAAGTAAGATGTCGTCAGCATAGGCTGCCAGTTTATACTGAGTATGCAGAACGTCCACCCCCCGAATGGCAGGGTTGTCCTTTAGTCTGCGAAGCATAGGTTCCATGGTTAATATGAATATTAGTGGCGACAGGGGGCAACCCTGGCGGGTTCCATTGGATACAGAGAAGGCGTCCGACATTTCCCCGTTAACTCTGATTCTGGCCCTCGGGGAGGAGTATAGGGCCAAAACCATCTGCAGCATACGTGGTGGGAAGCCCACGGCTCTCAAAGAGGCCTCCATGTAGTCCCAAGCGACTCTGTCGAACGCCTTCTCTGCATCCAAGGAAAGGAAAAAAACAGGTGTAGACGTTCTGCTGAGCCAGTGGTGAATGTTCAGTGCTTTGGTGGTGTTGTCCCTGGCTTCACGGCCAGGGACAAAGCCCACTTGGTCCAGTGAGATCAGGGTAGGGATGAAGGGTAGAATACGATTAGCCAATGCTTTTGCATATAGTTTTAGATCTACATTTAGAAGGGAGATGGCGCAATAATTGGTTACCAGTGTGGGGTCTTTACCCTGTTTGGGAAGAAGTGTAATGTGGGCTTCGAGTAGGTCATTATTTGCCACAGAGTCAGGGGTAAGGTTGTTAAGAGCTTTGGTTAAATGTGGGAGGAGGATGTTAGCAAAGGATGTGTAATAGCTGACCGAAAGACCATCCGGTCCAGGGCTTTTGCCCGTCTTCACCTGTTTTAAGGCCGTGTGTAATTTGGTCACCGAGAGAGGAAGGTCTAAGGATTGCACATCTTCAGGAGAAAGAGGGGTTGGACCATATTGCGCTAAAAAATCTTTGATGGCTGTTGGGCGGTCTATTGAAGTGTCGGTGGCGGAGGGGGATGGAGGAAGATTATATAGTTTGGAGAAGTATTGGATAAATTGTGCTGCTATGTATTCATTGGTAACCAAAGCTTCCCCTGCAGGACTGTTAATTTTGTGGATGGTATTTGAGGCCTTCCTTGCTTGGAGAGCCCTTGCCAGGAATTTGCCAGCCTTGTTGCCAAATTCATAGTATAGCTTTTGCGTCAATGCGAATTTGCGTTTCAACTTAACGTTCAGCGTTTCTAAAAGTTCCCCTCTTGCCTGAGTAAGTTCAGTTAGAGCAGTAGCTGCAAGGGAAGCCTTGTGTGTTTGTTTGAGTCTGCGTATACGTGTAGTAAGCTCGTTAATACGTGCGTACCTAAGTTTGTTACGTTGCGCCGCTATAGACAGTAGTTCTCCACGAATTACACATTTATGGGCAGCCTACGTAATAGCGGGAGTGACATCATTTGAGGAATTGTTGGAGAAAAAGTCAGAGAGGCAAGTAGACAGTCTGTGGACATTGACCTCGTCAGTCAGCAATGAGCTATCAAGGCGCCAAATACGTGTCTGTGTGCGTAATGCTGAGAATTGTAGAGTCACGGAGATAGGGCTATGGTCGGATAGTAAGGATGGTTCAATGGTTGCTTTGGTAAGGTATGTCAGGTCCTTCTGGGAAAGAAAGAAGTGATCTAATCTAGAATACTTGTTGTGTGGTGACGAAAAGAAGGTGAAATCTTTTTCCTTAGGGTGTAGGGTACGCCAAGTGTCATGGAGTAAAAGGTTGCTTAGTTGTTGTTTGATGGATCGTAGGGCTCGGTACGTGAGGGAGGAAGTCCCAGTGGAAGTGTCAACAGATGGGACAAGTGGGACATTAAAATCACCTCTGACAATAAGGGTGTCGAAGTAGAAGCTGGAGAGCAGTTGTAGTGTATTATGAAAAAAGGTGACTTGGCCAGAATTGGGAGCATATATATTGGCGATTGTAAATGGCCTTTGGTGCATATTTCCTTTTATGAAAAGGAATCTGCCGAGCGGATCCCTTTGAACGTCAGTCACCTGGAGGGGGCAGTGTTTGGAAATAAGGATGGTTACCCCTTTAGATTTTGCCTCAGAATTGGAGGCATGAAAGACCGTGGGGAAGTGACTGTTGTGCAGTTTGGGATGGAGTCCGTCCGAAAATGCGTTTCTTGTATCAGTGCGATTTGAGCTTTAGATTGTTTGAGTGAGTGAAGGAGTTGGGATCATTTTTCAGGAGTGTTCAGACCCCTAATATTAACAGAGAGTAATTTGAGGGCATGCAGTTGAGAATATGACATCCTTCCGTGTGTGTGGGTGGCTGAGGTAGCAGGGGAAAGGATAAAGGGTAATAGGAGAGCGGTGCGATCCGCATTACAAGGTGTAAGCACGAGTGAAGCGTGTGTGTAACAAGGGGGGAACCGAGGAGGCGTGGAGTTATACATCCACGTGCCTCTAATATAGGAGGTCGGTGTGGTACAGAGCGCGCCTGGGGCACAGTTCCCTGTAGGGATTACTGAACCCCGGTACGGATCCGTATGGGGGTTGACCCAAATCTAGGCGATGGAGAGGTGGAGATAATATGGGAATAAGGGTCAGGTGGTGGGGTGTGATCCGCCGCCACAGGACAAAGAGAGGCATTAGTGGAGGTATATGGCTTTCATTGCGTCCTTCTGGGACTTGTAGTGAAAGCCTTGGTTAGTGTGTGGCGATACGCATTGAGCCCCAGGGGCTGAAAAAACATCAGGACAGTCAGGTTGCCTAGTAATGTATGTCGAGCCGCGGGGCCTTCCCCCGCCTCGACCTGTGAGAGGTGACAGTCCATAAACCATGTCATCTCCCCCAGGTCGGCCATGTCCATTGCCCCAAATGGGGTTGATGGCATAAGCAGGGGATAGGAGCCACGACCCGTAAGCAAATTGCAGCATAAAACGATAATAGTAAATAAGTGAAAAGTATAGGCATCTAATTTGGTGTGCTTCTTGGAAAGGCCCTCAAGCTCCAGGACTGCCCTGCGAAACCTAAGAAGCTCGAGAGGCCACAAACAATAAACAGCAGATGCATGTTAAACTCAACATTATAAAATAACAAAGATAGTCGTGATGGAAGACTATATAACAGAGGAACATGGTGTTAGAATCACATTACCAGGACAGTCCAGCAGCGTAAGGTGAGTGTGACGATCAGCGCGCTGGCAACATCAGGTGCTGCACACAGAAAGGCATCAAGTGTGGAAGTCTAAGTGCATAGTCTTACATACTGTGTAGGATTCAGAGGCGATGCTGACGGGAGCCTGACGGGTTCGGAATTGCAGGAGGGAAGCAGGGGTAGAAGTGAAGGGATGTTAGTGAGGAGCCGTTGTTGCCGGGAGAGCCGCACGAGGAGTACCCCAAAGAGCATCTCGGGGATGACAGGAAGTCAGTTCGGATAAGCGGAACTTCGCGTCATATTCAGGCGGGGTTTACACCCGCTAAGCATTATGGTGAATGTAGTTCCGTGCCGGTTAGATCGATGGAGTCCAGCCGCTTACTCGCGGAGCCTACCATCAGAGTAGGGTGGGGTTGCTGGCAGAGCAGATGTGGAAGTTCTATCCGAGGGACAAGGTGCATGCAGTCGAGCGTTGCTGAAGCAGCAAGAGAGAGGCAGAGTGTGTAGGAAGGAAGTGCGGCTGATAGTGCTGGGTTCCTGTTTGTTTAAATTCCAGAACTAATAAAAAGAATATAAAGTTCAAAACACAAAACTAATTCAAAAAGTCAAATGACCGTCAGAGGGTCGAACTGGGTAGTCAGACATGAGCGGCAGAGCTTCAACAACCCGCAATTAATGATCCCTGCGAGCTCTTCTTGACCGCGGAGAGATAGTGGGGTTAGCCTCCTGTGTCCCAGAGTGGTAGATGATGTGGTTCCTTAGGATAGAGGGAGAACGTCGCCTGCAGTGTCTGGAACCTTGTGTTTCCATGGGTTCGTCCCGGAGCATGTCCCATTGAGATGGTCTGGGGCGGAAAGCTGAGTACCAAAGAGATACTGAGATCAAGGGCAAGCCGATTGTGGAGCAGAAGTGTGGTAGGTCTTCAGGGACCTTGAGGACAGCCTAGCGGCCATTAAAGGAAGCCACGAGGCAGAATGGGAACTTCCATTTATACACGATGTTTTTCTCTCTGAGGGCATCCAGCAGGGGTTTGAGATCGCGCCTGTGCTGCAGGGTAATGCCCGAGAGATCTTGGTATATTTGGACAGGGCAGCCCTCGTGAAGAATTTGCTGTATGCCCCTGGCTTGTTTGATGATTTCCTCTTTCAATTTCAAATCAACAATGCAGCAAATAACGTCCCGAGGTGGATCATTCTCCCTTCCTTTGGGTCGCAGAGCCTGGTGGATTCTCTCCATAGCGATGAGGGTTTGAGGGGGGTGCTGCAGGAGGTTATTGAAAATGCTCACTACAGATTGTGAGATTTGCTCCCCTTCTATCGACTCAAAAAGACACCAGATCTCTCATTTACCTTTAAAAGCAAAAATAAAATAAAAAATGTTGTCTTTAAAAGAAAAATCCTGTTTATCTGCCCGAGAGGCGAAAGTAACGTCAGACTTTGCTCTGGTCCTCCAAGGGCATAGAGCCAATTTGGGGCTATCTTGCCCTCACTCAGCTTCCTGCCTAGCCATCGGCCGCACCTGATTGATTCCTGGTTTACCGACAGCTCTGTTAAGCTTGGGAACCACCAAGGAAAGTGATCTTGCAACTAATCCACTGCTGGGATGACTTTTATCTGAAAGTCGGCCATCTGACTGAAAAAAAGATACCAGGGTTATAGCAGCTAGCTGCTGTCTTAACCCCTGTATTTAACGTCAAAGTAATTACGTACATTTACAGTTAGGCGGTTAACAAGTGTCTAGGTAGGGATTTCTTTATCGTACATCACGGGACACAGAGCACCATAATAATGACTATGTGGGTTATACGCTTACCTTCAGGTGATTGGACACTGGCAACCAATAGTAAGACGGTTCCTCCCATATAACCCCTCCTATACAGGAAGTGCCTCCGTTTTTTCGCCAGTGTCTTGAAGGTGATGGTCATGGCTGTTGAATCTCTTCAGTTTCTTCAAAGAATGTCCCACTGAGGACGTTATAATCGGATCCATTCGGATGGCTTACTAAGCTAAAGTGGATGGTACCCGAACCTCGGCTCAAGAACGAGGTATTGCTTGTAATGTGTCCTTTTTAGGCGCTAGACCCTTGTAAAAATTGGTATTCCTGGTCAAACCTTGCCCAAGGAAACCACAAAGGGTGCTTTACAGGTCCAGGGGTGTGGACCCCAATATATGGGGGACCCGGTCCCTGAAGGTGCTTAGAGGCGCTACCCGCCGTGATGGGGGAAGATTGGGCCTGGCAAGAGAGGCCCTGCTGCTTGGGATGGTGAGTACTCCCCGTTGGGGTTCATCATATATACACATATGTACTTCCCCCTGTTTCTTTTCAAAACTACCACAGTGAGCCTTGATCCGATGTCCGGGGTTACAGAGGCCGATTGGCGTGCATTTTTTAAATTTACAGGCAACCTATGGTTCTATCTCCACAGGTTCTATGGAACCTCTCTTGGTGGTTAAAAACCAGCAACTTAAAAAGGGGGAAGTCTTTCCCACCAGTAGCTTGGAGAGTGGTAACTACGGACGCCAGTCTTCTCGGCTGGGGAGCAGTCCTAGAGGAGGCATCTGTTCAAGGAGTATGGTCCCAGACAGAAAAGACTCTGCCCATCAATCTACTAGAGATTCGGGCAGCTCGTCTGGCCCTGCGATGCTGGACTTCCAGGTTGCGGGGGCTTCCTGTCAGAGTCCAGTCCGACACCTCCACAGTAGTGGCATATATCAACCACGAGGGAGGTACCAGGAGTCGGGCAGCCCAAAGAGAGGTAGATCATATACTGACCTGGGCAGAAAAACGTGCCATTTCTGTCGGCAGTGTTTATTCCGGGGGTCGACAATTGGCAGGCGGACTTCCTAAGTTGCCAAAAATTGTTACCAGGGGAATGGTCTCTGCATCTCAAAGTGTTTCTACAGATCTGCCAATACTGGGGGACCCCAGATGTGGATCTGCTGGCATCCAGATTCAATGCCAAACTGGACAGGTTTGTATCCAGGACCAAGGATCCGTTTGCTGTCGGGATAGACGCATTAGTAGTTCCTTGGGATCAGTTTGCTCTGATATATGCCTTCCCTCCGATCCAAATTTTGCCGCACTTACTACGCAGAATACGGAAGGAACGGAAGTCAGTGATCTTAGTGGCCCCAGCGTGGCCCAGGAGATCATGGTACTCGGAAATTGTGAAATTGGCGGTAGGGAACCCGTTGGTCCTTCCTTGCCGTCCAGACCTGTTGTCTCAAGGGCCCTTATTCCATCCTTCTTTACGGTTGCTGAATTTGATGGCCTGGCTATTGAGACCAGACTATTGAAAGACCGTGGTATTATGGGTTCAGTCTTGTCTACTTTGATAAACGGTAGGAAGTCAGTTTCCAGAGCTATCTATTATAGAGTATGAAAGTCATACATTTCTTGGTGTGAGAAAAGGAAATGGAACCCTCGTAGGTATACGATTGGAAGAGTTCTCGCCTTTCTCCAAACAGGAGTAGACTTGCAGCTCACTTTAGGGACAATTAAGGGACAGATTTCGGCCTTATCGTTTTTTTTCCAAAGACCAATTGCATCCCATTCCTTGGTGCGAACCTTTGTTAAGGGAGTAACACACTTGAGGCCACTGCTTAAACCACCTTTATGTCCTTGGGACATAAATTTGGTACTGTCAGCCTTACAGAGTCAGCCCTTTGAACCTATTAGGCATATTACTTTTGTCCTATTGACCAGGAAATTAGCTTTCCTAGTGGCTATTACTTCGGCTAGAAGGGTGTCAGAATTAGCCGCCCTTTCTTGCAAGGAACCATTTATGATTCTTCATCAGGACAGAGTGGTCATGCGACCTCGTCCGGATTTCCTACCGAAGGTAGTTTCCAAATTTCATTTGAATCAGGATATCATTTTACCTTAATTTTTTCCAAACCCTAAAACTAGGGAGGAAAGGTCGCTTCACTCATTGGATCTGGTGAGAGCGATAAAAGTTTACTTGGAAATGTCAGCTCCTTTTCGGAAAGCTGACTGATTTTTTTGTCTTGCCTGAGGGTCCTAAAAAAGGACAGCCGGCAACAAGTTCATCTATATCCAGGTGGATTCGCCAGACTATTGTCCAGGGGTATGGATTAAAGTGCAGGGTTCCACCCTGGGATTTAAGAGCACACTCCACTAGAGGGGTTGGTGCATCATGGGCAGTACGCCAGCAGGTGTCTATGGCTCAGGTTTGCAAAGCACCTGTTTGGTGTTCAGTTCATACGTTCACCAGGTTTTACCAGGTGGATGTGAGATCTCAAAATGAGACTGTTTTTGGCCACAGCGTGTTGCAGGCTGCTTTATAATCTCAGGCCCGTTGGGCTTAGGGATAATGTGTCCCCACCCCCCCTCAGATGCATTGTTTTAGGACATCCCACATAGTCATTATTATGGTGCTCTGTGTCCCGTGATGTACGATAAAGAAAAATTGATTTTTAAAACAGCTTACCTGTAAAATCCTTTTCTTGGAGTACATCACGGGACACAGAGGTCCCTCCCCTCTTTTTGGGATCGTCATTGCTTGCTACAAAACTGAGGCACTTCCTGTATAAGAGGGGTTATATGGGAGGAACCGTCTTACTATTGGTTGCCAGTGTCCACTCACCTGAAGGTAAGCGTATAACCCACATAGTCATTATTATGGTGCTGTGTGTCCCATGATGTACTCCAAGAAAAGGATTTTACAGGTAAGCTGTTTTAAAAATCCATTTTTTCCCTCACACTGGAGGAATTTCCTCTGGATCCTTTTATGGGTAAGAAAATCTTCCCAATGGGACATAGACAGCAAAAACAAAACTTGTCAGAGTATTTAATTAGTCTTTAAATCCATCCAAATAAAAAAAATAAAGCTTTTGGGGATTATTCTACAAACAATACACACGGTGACGAGAATGTAAAAGAAAAGGGATAGGGGGTTTCAAGCTTCCCCGACTCCTTTTCTAATGGGACAGAGGCAGCTAACAGGTTTCAAGGCTTCCCCTGGAAAGTAGGTCACACAAGGTAATGGGGGGCCTTGAGACAGTTAAAAAGGGGAAACCCATAATCTGGTCATGGAAGCTTCTAGAAACCTGGAGGACCCCTATATAAAGGGGGTTCCATCAGAGCTCAACTGCCAGTCACCTAAGGAAGTCAACAGCGGCGGAGCTCCGCAAAGGGGCTATAATACTTGGCTCATCGCCGCTAACTCCTAATTTTTTTTTTATATAATCTTTATTTTTATTAAACATATAAAATACAACAAAGTCAACAATGTCTCATTAATAAGGGTTTGTAAGGTAGCAGATTTAACCATAGAGATAAATTCTTCAAAACATCCCAGTATAGAAACTGGATAGGCATGGGAAAAGGGTAGGGGGTTAGGGAAGGGGGTTCAAACATACATGGTTACAACACACAGGGGGGGTTCCCTCCTGCTGACCCCGGTGGGAGCACAAACCATGCTATAAGTCTACCCTTGTACTCTGGGGCGTCTCTTTGCCTAGCGGCCACCGGGGACCCGACCGGCCCCACCCCCAGAGGAGAGGGGCTGAAGAGCCTCCATCATACCTCCATCTAGGGGTACGGCCGCTCGAGTCCCCACTGCAGCCCTCCCATGTGAGGGCCCCACCAGGGCACCAGGGTTATCAGATAAGTTTTCGTCAGGAGCAACCATCAAAGTACTGTAGGAACATTAACCAGGAAAGAGCATAAAAAGAAATTGCATAGAATATGGCAAACATGAGATTTGGTCTACTTTGTCCGCTACATGAACTGGAGAAAGGAAAGGATATGAACAAGAGTCTTAATTTCAGGAAGGATTGTGGAAGGTCAGGTTCAGGCATGCACATGACCATTCACAGGTACTTTCAATGAGGGCTCCGCTAACTCCAACAATGCAACTTCCAGGCTAGATGGCATAGGGTCTGGGTCAGCAGTATATTTCTGCCACAGTGCCGAGATACTGGTAAACCATTCGCTTTTGTCTTTGCACATCGCTACCCACTCCTCTGCCTCTCTAATTTCGTCCACCTTCTTGAGCCACTCCGCTATGGTAGGAACCTGTGGGCATTTCCAATAGAGAGATATAAGCCTTTTAGCAGCATTCAAGTGTGCTTTCCTTGTAATGGCTCAGAGGGAGGGCAGGGACGTGCAAGAGAAAGCGAACTGGGGAAAGCGGGGTATCAATCTGGAGTGCATCCTTTATGTGGGTGCGAACTTCTAGCCAGAACAGTCTAATCACCAGGCAATCCCACCAAATCACCAAATGTGTAGGAGCCTGCCTTTCTGGCCACAGCCGCACCAGCAATGGTCCGTAACCGATGGGTAAATACGTGATAGGGCCGCAGGTAGATCCACTCACGGGGGGGTGGTGTCAGCGCCACGGTGTGTCCCGCGATCCACTCGTGGGGGGGTGGTGTCAGCGCTGCGGTGTGTCCCAAAATCCACTCACGGGGGGATGGGGGTATATCAGCAGTGTGTCCCACAATCCATCCACATGGGGGGGGGCAGGGGTGGTGTGAGCGGGGTGTCCCGGGAGGGACACTGGCAGCATTTGATGGGCACACTGGGAGCATACGATAGGAGCACTGGCCGCATTTTATGGGCACACTGGCAGCATATGATAGGTAGACTGGCAGCATTTGATGGGCACAGTGGCAACTTTTGAGGGCACAGTGGCAGCGTTTGATGGGCACAGTGGCTGCAATTGATGGCACAGTGGCAGCGTTTGAAGGCACAGTGGCATCGTTTGATGGGCACAGTGGCAGCGTTTGAAAGCACAGTGGCAGCGTTTGACGGGCACAATGGCAGCGTTTGATGGCACAGTGGATGCAATTGATGATTTTTTTTCAAAATTTTTTGCGCCCCCCCCAAAAATTTTGAGCACCAGCCGCCACTGGTCTCTAGGGGGATCAACTTGCCTCGTTCCAGGAATTTGCCACAGCTATAGTTACAGTTGGTGATCCATGACCCAAAAAAGGCTGCCTTTTCCCCAGGAGGGAACCACAAGAAGCCTCCCAGCGGTGTCAACGGGGAGCCAGAGGGGACCAGGGCATACGAGGCATTAGTGCGGTCCCAAACTCGGAGGGCATGAATGATCAATGGGGAAGGTGACTTTGAGAGCCTTCTATGTTATATGTTTAGGATACATTGGAGCGCTATAGCTCTATAGTAGCAACGTATGTCTGGGGGGCCTAGACCCCCCACCTCTTTAGATCTCTGTAGTAGGAACATAGCCAGCCTAGGTTTTTTATTGTTGCATATGAACTTGATCATTAGTCTTTGAAGCTGGGCGAAGAAGCTTTTGGGGAGAGGGATAGGTAGCATCTGCATCAGAAAATGTATCCTAGGGAGGATGTTCATTTTAAGTATATTAACTTTGCCTAGCCATGTGAAGGAGGTCTTGGTCCAGTTTTGCAGGTCTCTGTACACCATGGCCAAAAGAGTAGGGAAATTAGTGGAGTATAGCGTATCAAACCGGTCAGTGAGTTGAATCCCTAGATGTTTGGTAGAGGATTTGGCCCAACTAAATGGAAAAGCTTTCCGTAGGTTAGTAGCTAATGTTTCCGGTACATTAATGGGCAGGACCACAGATTTAGTATAGTTAATTTTGAAGTCTGGTATTTGTCCAAAAAATTGAAGTTTCCCCATAAGGTTTGGCAGCGAGACAAGAGGATTTGTGGAAAAGGATGTCATCAGCATAAGCTGAGAGTTTGTGTTCCATGGACCCCACCGTTATCCCTCTGTCAGGGCTGGCTCAGCCCTTCCTTCTCTGAGCTGGCCGCTCAGCTGTCGGCTAATTGCCAGCTCTCATCTCTCTCCACAGTTAACCAGCTGTTGTGGATCTGCTCGTCAGTTCCGCCTACTTAAAGATCTCCAGCTCACTTCATTCCTGCCTTCGCCTTGGTCACATCACAAGAAACCATCTCCTGCGTTCCTGCTTAAAGACTGGCTTTGCTGACATCCCTTCTGGCTCCTTATCCTGCTTGCTGTTCCTCTACTTGGATCCCTGACTTCTGGCCTGGCTGATTACCCGATCTGGTTACTGAACTCTGGCTTGGCTGATTACCCGATCTGGTTAGTGAACTCTGGCTTGGCTGACTACCTGATCCAATTATTGGACTCTGGCTATGCTTTGACTACGCTTACTCTATTTACCTTTTTATTTTTATTATTAAAGAAGTGTGATTTTACTGTACTTCTGTCTCGGTCTGGTTCATGGTTTCTGACAGTAGGTGAAGGCCATGAATTCAGAAGATACAGTCAATCCACTTGTTGGTAATATTTTTTCCAGATTGGATGAGCAAGATCACTGCATGGATCAGTTTGCCATGGTGTTACAAACAAAATCCCCCACTGTGGCTGCTCCAGTACAACCTGAGTTGCAGACCGTCCCTGCTGCTGCGCCAGTCTCTGTGTAGGCACCCGCCATGAGTATTACCTCTATAAGAGGTATGTCTGGTTCCGCCCCGCTTCCCCAGCGATTTGGGGGCAATCCAGTTCAATGCAGAGGGTTTCTCAACCAAGTTGAGTTATACTTTGAGATGCTGCCCCAGGTGTTTCCAACGGACAGAAGCAAAGTAGGGTTTGTGATATCTTTGCTTTCTGAGAGAGCCTTGGCCTGGGTAAACCCTCTATGGGAGACGCAAAGACCTGTTGTCTTGAGTTACCCTGAGTTTGTGGCCTCCTTTAAAAGGGTATTTGATATTCCCGCACACTCCGCTTCTGCTGCCAAGTGCCTCATGTCCATCAAACAGAGTACGAGAACTGTTGCCGACTACGCCATTGAGTTCCGTACTCTGGCAGCAGAGGTTCCTTGGAACAATGAGGCCCTTGTGGCTGCTTTTTCTCATGGTCTCTCGGATTCCATCAAGGATGAGATAGCAGCCCGAGATTTACCCACTGAGCTGGAGAGCTTAATCTCGTTTGCCATCCTCATTGACTCCAGACTCAGAGAAATACTTTCTTTTAAGGAGCGCCTGCTGAAGCCTCCTGTACGTTTGCCTCTGAGCTTTGCAGTCCCACCCGTGCCTCCCTCACCTCCCATGCCTCCTGGTATCGAGTCGGTCAGTGAAGATGAACCCATGCACTTGGGCTTCACGTGTCTCTCTGCGGATGAGAGAGCCTTTAGGAGGAGGGAGAGATTGTGCCTTTATTGTGGCCAGGCAGGTCACTTTTTGAAGTCTTGTCCTACCCGTCCTGGGAACACCCGAACCTTGAGGTCCTGTCATGAACAGACCTTTGGTGGTGTTGTGTCGTCCCCAGTTATCCAGAAGGATAAGCCCCTGGTTTCGGCCACCCTTTCTTGGGCTAAGTCGTCTATCGAGATACAGGCTCTAATTGACACTGGGGCTGCAGGCCTGTTCATTGATGCTGCCTTTGTATCAAAGCACTCGATTCCACTGCAGCTGCGTGACACTCCACTTGCCATTGAGGCTCTTGACGGGAGACCTCTACAGCCTGCCCATGTGACTCATGAGACGGTTCAGTTGTCCATGGCCGTAGGGGCACTTCACCATGAGATAATCCAAGTGATTTCCTCTCCTAAGTTTCCGCTGGTTATTGGTTATCCTTGGTTACAGAGGCACAACCCTTCTTTTGATTGGCTCCATGCTGAGGTTCTCTCCTGGTCATCACAATGCAGTGAAACATGCTTCCGGAAGGTAGCCAAGGTCCTGTGAATCTCTTCACTCTCCTCCCTGCCAGTGGAGTACTGTGATTTTAGCCATGTCTTTGACAAAGGTCAAGCCGGTAGTTTGTCTCCACACCGGACGCATGATTGCGCAATTGACCTTCAACCTGGTGCCACTCCCCCTCGTGGCTGGGTTTACCCTTTGTCAATCTTGGAGGATAAAACCATGGAGGAGTATGTTGCAGACGCACTTTCTCGGGGTTTCATCTACAAATCCTTGTCTCCTGCTGGTGCTGGTTTCTTCTTTGTGAAGAAGAGGAGCGGTGAACTGAGACCTTGTATTGATTATAGGGGTCTCAATTGTTTCACAATTAAGAATGCCTACCCGATCCCATTGATTACAGAGTTATTTGACAGCCTCAAGGGAGCAACGGTTTTCAGTAAGCTTGATCTGAGAGGGGCTTACAATCTCGTGAGGATTAAGGAGGGCGACAAGTGGAAAACTGCGTTTAATACCAGAACAGGACATTATGAGTATCTCATAATGCCTTTTGGCCTTTATAACGCCCCGGCAGTTTTCCAGGAATTTCTCAACGATGTCCTCCGAGATTTGTTGCAGTTATGTGCGGTGGTTTATCTTGACGATATCCTCATATTTTGCAAGTCCCTGGAGAGCCACCACACAGATGTCTGTCGTGTGCTTCAGAAATTAAGAGAGAACAATCTCTATTGTAAACTGGAGAAGAGTGAGTTCCATCGGGAACAGGTTAAATTCCTGGGCTGTCATTTCCACTGCTGGTTTTTCGATGGACCCAGAGAAACTTTCGGCAGTCCTACAGTGGCCTCGACCCATGGGGTTACGTCCTCTACAGCGTTTCCTGGGTTTTGTAAACTATTATCGGAAGTTTATTCGTAACTTCTCGTCTCTGGTCAAGCCCCTGACCAATATGACCAGAAAGAATGGTAACCCACAGAGTTGGTCTCCGGAGTCCATTTAGGCCTTTGAAAGTCTCAAGGCTGCCTTTGTTTCTGCTCCTGTGTTGGCACATCCTGATCCTACGTTACCTTTTATCCTTGAGGTTGATGCTTCTGAGACTGGTGTTGGTGCCCTTCTGTCTCACGTCCTACTTCTGAGAGTGCTATGCATCCTTGTGACTACTTTTCCAAGAAATTGTCACCTGCCGAGTGCAATTACGAGATTAGTGACAGAGAGCCGTTGGCAATCATTTTAGCCCTGAAAGAATGGAGACATCTGCTCGAAGGTACCACTGTGCCGGTTCTCATTCTTACTGACCATAAGAATCTCACATTCTTGTCTGAGGCTAAACGCCTCTCTCCCAGAAGGGCGCGATGGGCTCTTTTCTTGTCAAGTTTCAATTACATTGTCTCATTCTTACCCAGTACTAAGAATGTAAGGGCTGATGCCTTGTCACCACAATTTTCCTCCACTTCCAAGTTGGAGTCGGTTCCGGTTCCTATGATTCCTCCTGATCGTATTCTGGCTAGGTTCACACCAGTCTTACTTCTCCTTTGGGTGACAAAATTCTTGCTGCTCAGGTCAATGCTCCTCCTGAGAAACCTTGTGACCGCTGCTTTGTCCCAGAGTGTCTCCATACTGCCGTGCTCCAGACTTACCATTCTCCCAAGGCAGCTGGCGCCCCTGGTAAGAATCAACTCATTTGGGCCATTTCTCAACAATTCTGGTGGCCTAGTCTACGTGCTGATGTAACTGCCTTCATAGCTGCCTGTTCCGTGTGTGCTCAGAGTAAGACTCCACGACACCTTCCAGTGGGCCTCCTACAACCCATACCCAATGGAGAGAGGCCATGGACCCACCTGTCTATGGATTTCATTGTGGAGTTGCCCAACTCCCAAGGCAACACAGTTATCCTTATGGTGGTTGACCGGTTCGCAAAGATGTGTCATTGTATTCCACTTAAGAAGTTGCCCACTTCTAAGGAACTGTCTTCCATTTTTGCTCGGGAGATCTTTCCCTTACATGGGCTACCCCAGGTGATTGTCTCGGACAGGGGTAGTCAGTTTGTGTCCCGGTTCTGGTGAGCCTTTTGTGCACAGCTGGGAATTCAGCTTGCTTTCTCCTCTGTGTATCACCCGCAGTCTAATGGGGCCGTAGAACAAACCAATCAGTCCTTGGAGAAATTCCTACGTTGCTATATTTCTGACCATCACAACAACTGGTCAGACCTATTACCATGGGCAGAGTTTGCTCACAACAGTGCCTTGAATTCTGCCTTCCGATTGTCTCAGTTTATGGAGAATTATGGTTTCCAACCTTCCATGTTGCCTGACTTGTTTGTTCCGCACAGTATTCTTGCCCTAGAGGAGCATCTCCGTGGTCTTCGTTCCACTTGGGCACAAGTCCAGGAGGCTTTGCGTCATGCTAATGATAGGTACAGACTCCATGCTGACTGCAGACACCTGCCTGCGCCTTCCTACCAGGTTGGGGACAGGGTCTGGCTGTCATCTCGCAACCTATGACTTTGTGTTCCCTCACTGAAGTTCGCACCTCTGTTTATTGGGCCTTTCCATATCCTTTGCAGGATTAACCCAGTGGCTTACGAGTTGGACCTTCCTCCTAGTATGCGCATCTCAAATGTGCTTCATGTCTCCTTATTGAAACCGTTGGTCTGCAACCACTTTACCACCTCGATGCCACGTCCACAACTTATACAGGTTAAGAACCATGAGGAGTATGAGGTACAATCCATTGTTGACTCCCGTAGGTTCCGTGGGCGCATACAGTACCTGGTGCATTGGAAGGGGTACAGTCCGGAGGAACACTCCTGGGTCTCATCCTCGGATGTACATGCTCCTGCCCTCCTCCGTGATTTCCATAGACATTTTTCCCTCAAGCCCGGTGGTCCTCCGAGGGGGAGGGGTCGTTGAGGAGGGGGGTAATGTCAGGGCTGGCTCAGCCCTTCCTTCTTTGAGCTGGCCGCTCAGCTGTCAGCTAATTGCCAGCTCTTCTCTCTCTCTACAGTTAACCAGCTGTTGTGGATCTGCTCGTCAGTCCCGCCTACTTAAAGATCCCCAGCTCACTTCATTCCTGCCTTCGCCTTGGTCACATCACAAGAAACTATCTCCTGCGTTCCTGTTTAAAGACTGGCTTTGCTGACATCCCTTCTGGCTCCTTATCCTGCTTGCTGTTCCTCTACTTGGATCCCTGACTTCTGGCCTGGCTGATTACCCGATTTGGTTACTGAACTCTGGCTTGGCTGATTACCCGATCTGGTTACTGAACTCTGGCTTGGCTGACTACCTGATCCGGTTACTGGACTCTGGCTATGCTTTGACTACGCTTACTCTATTTACCTTTTTATTTTTATTAATAAACAAGTGTGATTTTACTGTACTTCTGTCTTGGTCTGGTTCATGGTTTCTGACACTCTCTAATGTCACTACTTGCCCGTACTGTTCTAAGAAAAGGCTCTATAACTAAGGCAAAAAGGAGGGGAGAGAGGGGGCATCCCTGCCTTGTGCCATTCTGTATGCGGAACCCAGGAGACAGGTAGCCATTGACCCGAACTTTTGCACTGGAAGTTGTATAGAGGGTCACGATCCATTGAAGTATATGAGGGCCTAATCCCAAGGCTTCTAGGACCGCCTTGAGATATGACCAGTCTATTCTGTCAAATGCCTTTTTGGCGTCTGTAGACAGAATGAGATAGGGTGTGGAGTCTTGGTGAGAGCGTGCCCAATGAATAAGCTGCGTGGCCCGGATGGGATCATCTCTCGCCGCTTGACCTGATATAAATCCCATCTGATTGGGGTGAATGATGGATGGTAGGAGGTGTTTTCTAACTCCTGAGTTGACATGAAGACGCTACTCAGGAGATTGATCTAGAGAAAGGGGACAGAAGGAGGAGAGGATTGGCTGCGCCAGCGCCTCGCCTTACCGGACGGGCTGGAGGCTGAAGCATCGGCTCAAGATGTGAGCGGCGTCGGATCCAGAAGCGGAGATCGCGGCATAGGAGAAGCTGGCGCAGAGGACATTCGGCAGGAAGAAGAGGAATCATTTCCAGTTCTGGAGCAAGTTCAAGAGTCAGAAGGTGAAGCCGGCATCAGCGCAAGATGAGAAAAGAGGAAAGGAAAAGCTTGGCGGCCGTACAGCCCCTCCAGTGGAGAAGAGCAGAAGAGCAGCTGAGAACTCGGCATTGCAACTACAGCAGCTTGACGTCAATACAGGCGTGATCCCCTAGGCAACCATATACACAGGGTCCAAGGGCAAGCAGTAGCTGCAGCGGTGACATGCCCAGAAGAAGTGACAGCACAGATAGCTCTTTTCAATCGGCAGCAGAGTGAGGCAATGAATTTCCCAGCAGAAATGAGATTCCATTGCCTTCTGCTGCTGTACAAGGTGAGTTGGGTAATATTGATATGATAACTACCTTGTATAGGTCTATTTCTCAATTAGCTTCTTCTTTGTCATTTATTAGAGATGTGTCAACAATTCAAGTGGGTAATAGTACTAATACTCAGGGTGATTCTTTTGTCTGGACCGTTCCAGATCAGTTATATTCCAATACTAACTTAGCTGTTACAAATGATACAACGTCTAACTCAGACCATTTAGTAAGGAGTCATGTCACCAAAAATAACGTGTCTGAAAGATGTATAAAAGAAAGTATGCCTTGTCAGTCTTCTCCGCTAGGTTTTCATTAAACTTCAACAGTCAAAGAAAAAGTATGGAATGAAGAATTCATTGATTTATTTTCATTGCTTCCTTCCAGCAAAGCATTTCTTAGGAATGATAAAGAAAAATCTGATGATGATAGGAGAAGGCCTGTTGCCAGGAATTTTAATAACAGGCTTCAGGCCTTTTGCGTTTATGCAAGTATAACATGCTAAAAATATCCTGAACATAGCATGGGCCTATTTCATCACATAGACATCATTCTAGAAGCTTATAAAAATTTCGGAGGATTTGGTTAGTTCATCTATGATAAGTCATTTAGACAGAAATTAGCAGTACACAAAAACCTTCCATGGGGAAGTAAAGTCATTAGTTTATGGCTAAATATTTTATTACCACAAAAACCCCCGATGGTGCATCCTCAGACTTTGCAATCTAAAAGTAATGCTACGTCTTACAAAAAGGGCATTTGTTTTGCATTTAATGACGCACATTGTAAATGGGCTACAAATTGCCATTATAGACATGAGTGTGCCTTTTGCTCTGGCCCACACTCGGAGATGAAATGCTTAAAAAAAATGACTTCAAATCAATCACAGAGTAATGAGTCCTTTCTTATAAGCTCCTTCGCCAGTGATCATACAAAACATACTGCCATGTCTACACAAGTATCCAGATCAGCAGATGGCGCTCATGCTTTATAATGGTTTTAAAGAAGGTTTTGTGTTACCATCATTTGATGCAAAGGGTTGTAAAATTGTAAAAAATCTGAAATCAGTGAATACATTAGAAGATTTAGTGAGAGAAAAAATTACCAATGAAATTAAAGCACATAGAATTGCAGGTCCTTTTGAATGAATGAATGATTGTACGATATAAGGATCTATACACACTGGCTATGCTCTGACTAATAAGTATCTTGTAGATGTGCTTTGACATGAGTTTGCTTCCGCAGAATAATCTATATTCACCACTATTGTCAACAAAAAATGTCCTAAAACTAAAGTTGGCCGTAAATGGATTGAAATTTAGCCAGTTCAGCAGGGACCAGATGAATTTCAATCCATGTATGGCTGCCACTGTATGACAGAAGCCATCTATGGCCACCTTAACCCCTAATCTTTACCCTAAATCTTTACCTGTCATTTTAACCCCTGAAATCTATTTTAACCTTAGCCTTTAATCACTAATTTTTCAACATAACTCAAACCTTAAAGTAAGGGCTGGTTCAAATCGTTTGCTTAGGTCTGCACTGGGCGGCTTTACCCAGCGCAGTTCCAATACAAAGATAGGGCAATTTGACTTTTTCCTGTGGTGTCTGTTCACACCATAAAACTTTGATTGGGCCATCACCTTAAGGCCACCCTGCAGCAGCCTATAATCACCTTCCCTTTGATACCCCACTATGTGAAGTGACATAACCAGCACTTTTGAGTATTGGGGAGGATTTATTTCACTCTTCAAATAAATTATTATTTATTTATTTTATTCCAGGTATTTATACAGACCTGAAATGTACACAATACTTTACATATTGTGGATTCAGCTCAGTCCCTGCCTCCAAGCAGCTTACAATCTAAGGTCCCTAGCTCACACTCACACATACACATACTAGGCTTTATTTAGACAGGTTAACCAATTAACCTACCAGCATGCAATTGGAGTATGGGAGGAAATCTACACAGGTACAGGGAGAACAGGCAAACTCCATGCAGGTAGTGTCATGGTTGATATCGGAACCAATAACCCTAGTGCTGCCAGTTAGGTGTGTTAATAGAGCACATCAGTATTAACAAGTCACTTTATGATGTGTATAAAAAAATAGTTCTTTCTTGTTATGAGTTAAGAAATGCTTTCCCCTGATGTCATATTGTTTAAAATTTTTACAGCTTAAGCATCTAGTGGTTTTTCTAGGAAGCAATCTCAGGATACTGTTGTATAAAGAACACAATACTGTAAATCTCTGTTATAGAATGCACTTTATATTTGCAATTGTATTTGAGTTACTTTGATAGAATTTGGGTCCCTTCTATGGGGATGTACCTAGTATTCAGATATGTTTACACCAAAAGTGAAAATAGTAATTTTTGGGTTTTGATTGCTTCTTGACAAATAAAATTTCAAACATTTAATTTCATTTAAACTGATCATATATTTTTTGCTTATAGGAAATATGACAGCTAAAGAAGACTACAGTTCACTTGTCCATGGCCTGGGTAGCCTGGACTTCTCTGGAGACAGCAGACCCTGCCAGCTTCTCTTGACTGGTGACACAGCCTTCCCAGTGCTTGTGACTCCAGCACAACATGTCCTCTTGGCTGCCTCTAAGTATGGGAAGGGTAAAATAGTGGTCATGAGCCATGAATCATATCTAGACCAACCACAATGCATGGATTTCATAAAGAACGCTATATCCTGGCTGAAACCATCTTTGGGGGCAGTAATTGGTGTTAACAACAATCTAGATCACCTGGAGCAGACTCTGTCCTCCTCTGGACACAGGGTAGAAAAGGTGTCCGGTCTGAAGAAAGATCTAGGGGTGTTTTGTACTACTGGATATGATGACAGCCAGGCAGAAGATATTGTCACATTCTTGAGACAAGGTGGAGGTGTTCTTATTGGAGCCCAAGCCATGAACTGGTCTCAAGCTCACCAACAGGAAAATGTCCTGTGTCAATTTCCTGGGAACAAAATAACATCAGTTGCTGGAGTGTATTTCACTGACAGATATGGAGAGAAGGGGAGCTTCTCTGTTAGAGAGAACATATCATGGATTCCAATTTATCAAGGGTGAGTACCCTATGACTAATAGTCCTTGCAGTGCTAGAGCTGTAATAAGAAATAAACTGGTGTCTGTAGTTTAGAAAATTCATATTAAATATTAAAGAAGAAGTTAACCCCCAATGGGTTTTACTTCCTCTTTTGCTCCCCGCAAGGCCTGCAAATTAAAAGCATAATGGGCTAGTATGCATCGCATACTAGCCCATTATATGACACTTACCTGCAAACGAAGCCTGCGCTGTCTCCTGAGCAGGCCGCGTCCATCTTCGCCCCTCTTCCTTCCGGGGCCACGGACTCCGGCTCTGTGACTGGGCGGAGTTGCGTGACGTCACTCCCGCGCATGCGCACGCGAGCGGTCAGTCACGGCACACGATTGGGGAAGAAACGGCACGGTGGTCCAAAGTACTATATCCATATTTTTGTGTATTTGAACTCCTTGGTGTAGAACACTTTTGTGGAAGTACTATGGATGATGTGGTGGTTAACAACAGTTGTGGACACCTGAACAGACCATATTTACTGGGTGAGGGCTACCCAATTGCTCATTTCCAGCATTGAAAACAAAAATCATTATTATTAATATGTCCATGATTTTCATTTTAATATGTCATTTTCAGCAGTCATTCAGGGTCTATTTATCAAAGTTTTCATTGAAGATTCATACAACCTTTACCCAAAGTTCACACAATTTTCTGTTAAAATCTCATGTGAAGCATGTGCACATCTTGGGTAAAAGTTGTAGGAATCCTAGGTGAAAACATTAATAAATAAACCTCTAAGGCTCTGTTTCCACTATTGCAACCCTAAAGTTTGCGCGATTTACAGTGCAACTTTGCAATGCGATTTTTAATGCAATGTAATGCGACCGGTGAAAACCATGTGAGAACAAGTCGCACCAAAGTCGGAACAAAGTAGTGCAAAAACCTTTTTTGGAGTCGCTGTGACTTGAGTCACACCAATTAGAACGAGGACCATTGAAATACATGGGTTTTGACTTGTCATGCGACTTCACATGTTTCAAGCACAACAACTCGCAGTAGTGGAAACAGAGCCTTATGCCCCGTACACACGGTCAGGTTTTCAGACGGAAAATGTGTGATAGGACCTTGTTGTCGGAAATTCCGACTGTGTGTAGGCTCCATCACACATTTTCCATCGGATTTTCCGACACACAAAGTTTGAGAGCAGGCTATAATAATTTTCCGACAACGAAATCCGTTGTCGGAATTTACGATCGTGTGTACACAAATCCGACGCACAAAGTGCCACACATGCTCAGAATAAATAAAGAGATGAAAGCTATTGGCTATTGCCCCGTTTATAGTCCCGACGTACGTGTTTTACGTCACCGCGTTCAGAATGATCGGATTTTCCGACAACTTTGTGTGACCGTGTGTATGCAAGACAAGTTTGAGCCAACATCCGTCGGAAAAAATCCTAGGATTTTGTTGTCGGAATGTCCGATCAATGTCCGACCGTGTGTACGGGCCATTAGTGTTTAAAAAAAAAAAAGGGGTCTTCTTTTATTTTTATTTGTCATTCATGCCATATACCGCCGTTTGCCCCACTTTAATCTTACACAATACATTCTTGTATGCAACACTAACTTTTGCAGTGTCTGATTTTGTTTTATACAGTATACATTTTGCAGCGGATCTGGAGCATCTCATGCAAGGTGTTAATGACCTGGACATCAGTGGAGAAAATATTTCCTCAGAACTTCTTCTTCATGGACCTCTAACATTTCCAGTTGGACTCAGCAACAACAATCAATGCTTTTTTGGTGCTGCATACTATGGCAGAGGACGCATTGTTGTAGGAACACATGAACGCTTCCTGGCCAAACGAAAGCTGAAGACCTTCATTCTCAATGCTATTTCTTGGCTAGACATGGGCAGAAATGGAAAGATTGGTGTTAATAAATCTAAACTGGGAGATCTCTTCCATGTGTTAGAGAATGAAGGTCTATCTTGTGTAGCTTCTGCCTTAAATCCTGGCCTCAGTGTGTATTGCTGCACTTCCTACAAGGATGCAGAAGCTGAAAAGATCCAAAGATTTGTGGCAGAAGGTGGAGGCCTGCTTATAGCTGGCCATGCCTGGTACTGGTCTTACTCCAACCCACATGTCCTTTCCCAGTACCCAGGAAATAAAATTCTAAACAAGTTTGGAATTAGCATTTTAGCAGGGAAAGTCAAGCAAGGAGTTTATAAGGCTTTGGATCCCAAAGCAGTTGATAGTACGTACCAGTTCTTTAGAGCAGTCTGTGAGCTGCTAAGGGATTTGAAAAGTGGAGTTGAGATAAAACCACCTCTCAACTCTTGGTTGGATAGACTCAGCAAAGATCTCTCATCATACATGAGGCTTCCAGCCAGCCCTCTTGTCTCATCACTACAGCAAGAACTAGCACATCTAGTACATGAGGGTCATTTACCCACTGTCAGTGAAAAGTGTCCTGTGAAAAATGGCTCCAAAGACGCTTTTATGATTTGTTTGGCTCAAGAAGTCAGCTACCTTCAATGTTTGGGTGACAGTGAGGAAGGTGGCACTGATTTATTGTCCCAGCACCCTGTTACAGTACAGATTGATGCAACAAACCCAGGTACGACATTAAAAAGTATGTCTTTGTCTCCATCTATGCAAGATTTGTGGTATAATAATGTTTATTGCATTACTTGTAGGTGGTGATGCATGGAGAAGTACCGGACTCTTTCTGCCCCCTGAAAAAACTGTAGTACTCATGTTTCCAGCATCAGCTGTTAGAAAAGGTCTTAAGGTATTTCTTTTATACATGCTATTCTGAATTATACTCAATTGTGTTGCCATTATTTGCAGCCTAATTTGCCATGTTGCTTACCTTAGTTTGCCTATCATGTGAAAAGCAAATTACTGTTCAATTTGAATCCCCAGTCATGTGCATGTGAAATAAGTGAATAAGAATTTGCTTTTCACGTGATTGGATAACTGAAGTGAATCTTCACACAATTTAGTGTATGGAGTACAAGTTCACTGTGTATATGTCAGCTCATTGTGTATATGTGTGTATCTGTCAACTTGTAATCTGGAGACATTTTGCAAGGGCTGTATTCCACATCTGAAAAAACAGAAAGTATGTTTATTTTTTAATTCTGTTTGATCTATTAAGATCATAACAGAAAAAAGGTTCCAAAACAGAAATTTGGGGTAAAGCACTTGTGCTTTTTTCACCATTTAGGCTTCACGCGCTTTCCAGCAAGAAGGCATTTAGCATGCATGGCGCGTAAATAAAGGGCATAAGAGAGCCACAGGTGCAGTGCACAGCCTCCTATTACAATGCTTAATGGTTGGTTAATAATTGAATAGTGACTAAACAAGAATTTGCCAGCAAGTTGCTGTATCACTGTCATGAATGATATTTGGTGCCACATGAACAAACACTAACCTGGTCCTGGAAATTTGTCTGGCGCAGAGGTGGCTCAAAACTCGCAGCCCTCGTGGGTGGGAGGAGGCTCAGGAGGAGAAATGGACTGGAGAAGTCAGGCTGCTGGCAATGTGTTCCCCTGTAGCAGCTGCGGGACTCGGGAGTAGTCGGCGGCGGCCCCGGGACTCACTGGCACTGACTGGGCAGTGGGCACAGGCTGGATTCTGGTGACTCATCGCTCTGGTGTGCCTGGCTGGTCTCTCTCTCTCTCTCTGCTGCTGGCCAGAGGCGTAGAAGGAGAGAGGAGGTGGGTGGACTTGTCTCAGAGTCGGAGGTGCGCTGCTCAGCCATAGGGTGCACTGCCCACGTGTCAGCCGACGTCACTGGTTGCTAGACGTGGGGCGGCCCTAGCCTAGCAACCAGTTCTGCTGCAGATGAGTGTAACTATATCAGAGTGGCGGAGGCGGACTGTTTTTTTTTTTCTTTTCATTCCGGGACACTGTATTTTCCCTGAATGAAGGTGCCGGGACAATACAAAGATCATAATTAAGGGACAATCCCGGGCAATCCGGGAAGTCGCCGCAGGAGCGGCGCCGCCCCTGCACCACTACCGCCCCGAGGCCTGGCCTCGGTGGCCTTGTGGGAAATCCGGCCCTGCCCATTTGTCAACTTTAAAAAATTACCTTTGAAAGGTTTCCTTGAATACCTATCTCTGTCACCCATTTTCATCAACTGATGCTGCTTCCTGGAGTTATGATATGTAAATCCAGTGATATAGCCTATGTGCGTGCCAACCAGTAGCATCTTTATAATGTCAGCATGCTGTTGCAGACTGCACTTCTGGACACCAATGGATGTGTCTATGTCATCTTGGCAACAATGTGGACACCAAAAGAAGGTGCATTGCACAGAAGATGGAAGACTCAAGACCTGACCAGGGGCGTTTTATGAAACCAGTTGGACTGTGTGCAAGATCATAATTTGGGCCCCATTGCTTGTTAAAAAGAGAAAAAAAAACAACAAAAACATGGTATGCTTAGTGCAATACAGCAAAGATGTTCATGGTTTTCATTATGTGAGGGTTGTTGGTGATTTAAAAGGCTTAGAAAACCTTTGAGCAATTGTAGTGGAGTAGTAATGCACACACCAATAATGGGCATGGTAAAAATTGTATTAACAGGGGAGGGGCTTGAAGGGTGCTGTTAAATAAACGAAAAACCTTCTTGTTCCCATAAAATATGCTTAGATAGGTGTGCCACAAGTGAGAGTCTCACAGAGATGTATAAACATCAGCACAATCATTCTTTTAAAAATGAAACACTGCCATTACATATGATTTTGTATACACTGAAAATAGTCAGAGAGCTAACTGTGTCTGAGTGTACCTTACAGAAGAACTTCACTAGAATAGTCAGGGACTGCTTAACTACCAGCAACTGTTGAGAAAATAAACACTTTGGTCAGAGGTATGTAATGCATAATGTAGTGTATATAATGCAGGAATATGTAATGTACAATATAGTGTATATAGTGCAGGAGTATGTAATGTAAAAGATAGTGTGTGTTTATAATGCAGAGTATAGGAAGGGAGGACCCTCACCATGCCAACATCCAAAATATATATACAAGGATTGAGAGACTCAAAAAATAGGTGGACTTTGTGGGCACATATGAGAGGAAAACTTGTTAAGAAATTATAAATTTTATTACGACATGATTAAAAAACATACAATCAACAACCTATATGGACACAGTTACCAGTTACCGAATAGTGCAGTTATGAAGGTTGGATCTAGGTATAAAAATAATTTAAGTAGTGTATTTAGTAGAAAAGTTTGATCCAATGATGCCTTCACACTCGCTAGCTGATGCGTTTCACCAGATATTAGCTTCCTGAGGACAAATACTGGGTAGGCGCTGGTGAATCTATATCCAAAGGTATAGGGGGGACTCCACAGGACTAGACAATCATTCAAGGAGCCAAAACTTCAAATATATCTGCCAAAATGATGCATATACATAACACATTGGGGGTTATTTACTAAAGGCAAATCCACTTTAGACTACAAGTGCAAACTACAAGTGCAAAGTGCACTTGAAGTTGGACCGAAAGTTCGCTTGGAAGTGCAGTCGCTGTAGATCTGAGGGGGACATGCAAGGAAAATAAAAAACAGCATTTTAGCTTGCACATGATTGGATGATAAAATCAGCAGAGCTTCCCCTCTTTCCAGATCTACCCCTCAGATTTACAGCGACTGCACTTCCAAGTGCACTTTCAGTGCAATTTCAGGTGCACTTTGCACTTGTAGTGCAAAATGGATTTGCCTTTCGTAAATAACCCCCATTGTCTGTAGTGAACCCAGTGGGTAGAAAAAAGAAAACTATAGGCCACTATAAGTCCAGGCCCGTAATAGAGATATATTCCCAAACAAAGCATAACCCGTCAAATAACAAGATACCAAAATTGTAACAACTTGACCCTGAAATGCTCTGGCTAGATATCGAATAAATGGAGAATGTTCTCCAAAAAGAAGGGGACAGGACGACATCCATAAGACCTGCTCCAATGTGTATAGAAGTCCTCACAATGTATAACCATGTATAACAATGTATAACCACCTTGGTTATACATTGTGAGGACATCTATACACATTGGAGCAGGTCTTATGGATGTCGTCCTGTCCCCTTCTTTTTTGGAGAACGTTCTCCATTTATTTGAAATGTAGCCAAAGCATTTCAGGGTCAAGTTGTTATGTGTCAATCACAGCCAGTGAGGAGGGAGGGGGAGCATACACACAGGCGGGTCGGGAGTGAGTACACATGGGGGCACTCAGCATGGGAGAAGGGCCAGCAGGGGACCCAAGAAGAGGAGGATCTGAGTTGCTCTGTGCAGTGCCACTGCACAGAGCAGGTAAGTATAACATGTTTAGTATTTAAAAAAAAAACATAAACCTTTAATATCACTTTAACAAAAGAATTAGATGGGGGGATGGGGGGGGTAGTAGGTTGAATTAAAAGACTCAAATTAAGCTCCTAGTAGGTGCTACTACAAGAAGTTTTACAAACCTGGTGAGTACATAACAAGGATTAATAAAAGTTGTGGGTAAAAGAGAGGGAACACTTGGAAATGATGTAGAGGGGGAGGTTTGGGGGTCAGTTTTGGTTGTTTTTATACAAATTCTTTAAGATTAGAATCGCTGAGCAGAACAAATTCAATATGCAATTAGGTTTCCATGACCTTCCTGGACATGTTCAGACTTACACATTTTTTAAAATATTTTTCCAGGTCCAGGTTGGCTGTCAATCAGATAACTTGAGTGAAGCAAAGAAGTTTTATCGTGCTCCTATGGTTATACATCAGAAAGATGTTCTTAGAGAAAAAGTGAAAATGTCTTGTATATGGGGAGGTCTTATATATATTATTGTTGAAGCAAAAAGCCAGTTGGGTCTGATTCCAGTTACAGTGTATGGTGCAGAACAAGCTCCAACATTCATTAAGGGTAAGTATTTGAAAAGGAATATACTGAGTACAGAATGTTTTGCATTTTGTCTGTAAAAGTGCTGTTAAACATACAACATTATACAGATAATAAGATTATAAGGTGGGAGATAACACATATGTGGCTCAACAAAAGTCATGATTGGTTAATGAATTTGGAAAGTCATGATGTGTTTACAAAAGATTAGGCCCCATTCACACTTATACAACCTGAAAGTCACCCAACTTTTGGTGCGACTTTGATGCAGCTTGAAGCAATGTCTTTGTAATTTCAAGGTCTATGGACCTCAAGTCACGTCAAAGTCGGACCAAAGTAGTGCAGGGTGCTCAAGTGTGAATGGGGCCTAAAGAAGACAAAAAGAGGGCAGGCTTTGCCTGTTTGAAAAACCTTACTTATCATTAGTTATGAATGGTGATGTCTATAAAGATCATATTGGTATGCACAAATGTACAATTTTGCAGATTTTTATTTTAATTTTGTTTAGTAGAGGAGGGTAGAGTTTAAATGATAAATTCACTTTTACAAAAAAAATAATAAATGCACATTTTTTTGCAGGTAACAAAATATGCATACCAGTATATTATTTTTTTTTGTTAGGGACCTATATAGCATTGCACCCACGATCAGCAAATCATCGGTGTAATGCCACAGTCCTGCAGACTTTCTGCGTAGTTGTCTTGCCTGTAACTCCGATACATGCAGGCAGTTACACTCTGACAGGAAGCTCAATGAACTACCTCCTAGAGCAGTGGTTCTCAACCTACTAAATAAAATGTAGTAAAATTTTGATAAAATTTCCCAAGTTGTGGGGACCCCTAACAGTAAAATTTTCATAGCGTGGGTTCTCAGCACCCAAGGCAAGACAAGTAATTTGTGCCCCTAACCCATGGACATTTAGCGCTCCCTGAGTCCCTTCCACTCGTACAGTATTAAAACCCCTTATGGTACATTTTAGAATGTACCACTCTCTCGTTCTCCTTTCTTTCCCTTTTTATCTCTCTCTATCCTAATTTCTTGTCCCCCCCCCATACTTCTCTCTAGCCGTCTTTCTTGTTCTCTTATTCTTTCTCTCCCTTTTTCTTTGTTCCTCCCCCTCTTTTCCTCTCCCTTCCATGTATTCTCTATTTTTATTCCTTCTCTTACTCCTTGGTGGGGGATGGGGAGTTGGGATGAGTGGCAGTGCTAGTGGGGAGTTGGGATGAGTGGCACTGCTAGTGGGGAGTTGGGATGAGTGGCAGTGCTGGTGGGGAGTTGGGATGAGTGGCAGTGCTGGGGGGAGTTCTGATCAGCCAACTTAGGTTCTCTTGATCAAGGTCATCTGCTGATCTGAGAACTGTAGTGGGAACTTTTAATGGCAACTCTAATCACAGGTAGTGTTACTCACTGTGTCTCTGGCTTCACTGTGTCTCCGGCTCTTTGGTGTCTCGCAGCAGTGACACCTATGCCGAAATCATGAGATAGGGTCTCCTCCAGCCCCTCCCACTTCACATTCCTCACCAGTCAGCTGACCTCTAGTCTGAACTGAATGGGCGGCTGTGAAGTGGCTGAGTGGGCGGCCGCGGGCTCCAGAGACAGCCCTGCTGGGTGGCTGCGAAAGGGCTGGGAGAGCTGTGCGGGCTTCAGGAACAGCCCAGGATTCGGTGACCCCTGGCAAATTGTCATTTGACCCCCGAGGGGGTCCCGACCCCCAGGTTGAGAACCACTGTCCTAGAGCAATCAACTGCGCCCTGGCAGTTTATTGAGAACTACAAGCCGACAGCCACAAAGGCTGTCTGGACTTGTAGTTTTCCCATTGACAGAACACTGTGAATAGATGGCGCGGCGGGGTCGGTGGCGCATAGCTGTGTTTTTTTTTAGATTGTGACAGCAAGTGGGGGGAGAAGATCCCCCTATCCGCTGTCAAAACAGGGACTTGAGGGAGGATGCGGGGTCCGGTGCATTTGTAAAATGTTACATGTTATAACCTGAACATTAAACATATTACAAAATGTGAATGTATTCTTTAAATGTCTGCCTGTGACCTCATTGAGATTTTGCTTCACTTCCTGTCCTTGACACACACATAAAGGTAGGCAGAAACAGCAATGAAAACTTTACCAGACGTTCTAATCCTTCCTAATTCTTCTAAAAATATATTTTTGTTTGTCTGTGCAGCTGTCACTTTTTGTCCTGTTTAGAGGGAAGAGAAATCTCCCCAAAAGGCAAACAAACAGCAATAAAACCCAAGACTCTCTAATTGTTGAGCTCTAGGCCTCATGCACACTGGGCATTTTGAAAGCCACTTCCAGAGGCATCTTGTTTTTTTTTCTGCCTATAAACACCCCTCATTGTTAGCCTGGGTGTCCATGCACACATAGGCATTTAGAGGCAGAGAAAAAAAGCCCTCTGTCAGCACATTCAGAAGCAGCAGCCTTTTGGCAGAAAAAATTCCTGATGCGCCTAAACTCATGTGGACACGTTTAGACACATCTAAATGCGCATAAGCACTGGGTGCATCAAGTGTTTAGGTGGTCATTCATTTTCTTAATTAATATTCTGGCCAATGAAATGAACAAACACTTAAGCACTTATCGCGCTTAAATGCGCTTGAAAAAATGCTGCTTTTCTCCTTCCAGGAGAAAGGTGTTTTGAAGAGCTAGGCAAATGCCCAGTGTACATGAGGCCTCAAAATAAACATTTGGAAAACATGCAAACCTAAATAATGGTAAGAAGTGGCATCATAACAAAGTTCGAAAGCAGTCTATATAACATGAATATTTTGGTCTTAAAGTATTACTAACAGACATTTAATCAGCAGATACATTACATTCTAGGAAGACTTGGAATATTTGCTTTGCTTCGTTCTAATGCCGCGTACACACGGTCGGACTTTTCGGCTACAAAAGTCCGACAGCCCGTCCAACAGACTTTCGACTGACTTTTGGCGGACTTTTGGCGGACTTGCGGCGGACTTTCTAACAAACGGACTTGCCTACACGCGATCACACAAAAGTAGGACGGATTCGTACGTGATGACGTACACCGGACTAAAATAAGGAAGTTGATAGCCAGTAACCAATAGCTGCCCTAGTGTGGGTTTTTGTCCGTCGGACTAGCATACAGACGAGCGGATTTCTGGGTCCGGCGTAGTTACAACGTAAAGATTTGAAGCATGTTTCAAATCTAAAGTCCGTCAGATTTGCGGCTGGAAAAGTCCGCTGAAAGTCCACACACGATCGGATTGTCAGCCGGCTTTGGTCCGTCGGCGTCCGTCTGACTTTTGTAGACGAAAAGTCCGACCGTGTGTACGCGGCATTAGAGGAAACTTGGTTGTTCTCTTGCAGTGATTGGGTGAACTGTAGCCCCTGACACATGTACACATTTATCAAACATGTATCGGGGGTACAAAGTGGTATCCAAACAGAGTTATTTAATGACAGACCACTATCTATTGCCCATGGATAAACAGTATATAAACGGAAAACAGAGTATGGGTAGGTAAGCAGTATAAGCTAGTAAGCTAGTGGGAGGAAACAGTGTCCTATCATCAGGGCTTTTTTTCTGCCGGAACTTGCCGGAACGCAGTTCCGCCACCTCAGGCAGCCCTCTCCTCTGCTGTCTGTCACATAGAACAGAAGCCGATAGTGGAAGTTTTCTATACCATTCACTTCCTCCACCATCTTCTGTAATATGCTAGGCATCCAGGGAATGTGCGCCACAGCTAATTGATCGGGTTTCAGAGGCAGCTCTCCCCGCCTGCTGTCTGTCAGTCTCTGATCAGTGTAGCATGGAGCCGAGCTCTCTGAAACTCCTCCTTGGTTCTGTTCTACACTGATCTACTGATCTGACAGGCGGAGCTGCTTGGAGGAGGCTGCACAGTGAGCTGAGGGGGGGGGGGGGAGCCTGATTTGACAGAAGTCTGCTCAGCACAGCTCTAATGAAGGTGAGATAGCTGTGGAGGGAAAGGGGGAGGAAGGGGGGCTGGTTGTGCAGAGAGTAGAGACTGAAGTTGTGGATCTTCTGCAGTCTGCAGAGGTCAGAGCTGGGGGGGTTAGATTGTGCAAAGAGAGTTGTGAGCAGGGGAAATGTATACAGGGCCAAGAGTGCTGGGGGGGTGGTGGCTTGGGGTGCAGAGGTGGAAGATGGGGGGTTGTAGAGAGTTAGAGCTGTAGATGAGGGCGCAGAAGTGAAATGTGGAGGGGGAGATAGGCTGTGGATGGGAGTGCAGAGGTGATTGTGGACTGGGGGTGTAAGCAGTGGATGGGGGGTGTGCAGAGGTGATACTGTATGTTGACAGAGGTTAAAAGGGGGAATGGGGATGGGGGTAGGGGACTGGCATGGTAATGTGAATTGTGAAATGTGGGGATGGAGGGGGTGAGCTGGCTGTGGATGGAGGGGGGGGTGAACTGTGGAGAGGGGGGAGAGGGTGAGCTGTGCGGAGGGGAGGTGAACTGTGGAGAGGGTGAGCTGTGGGGGGAGGTGAACTAGGAGAGGGTGAGATGTGGGGGGGGTGAACTGTGGAGAGGGTGAGATGTGGGGGGAGGTGAACTGTGGAGAGGTGGGAGAGGGTAACTGTGGGGGGGGTGAACTGTGGAGAGGGTGAGCTGTGGGGGGGTGAACTGTGGAGAGGGTGAGCTGTGGGGGGGTGAACTGTGGAGAGGGTGAGCTGTGCGGAGGGGAGGTGAACTGTGGAGAGGGTGAGCTGTGGGGGGAGGTGAACTGTGGAGAGGGTGAGCTGTGGGGGGGTGAACTGTGGAGAGGGTGAGCTGTGCGGAGGGGAGGTGAACTGTGGAGAGGGTGAGATGTGGGGGGAGGTGAACTGTGGAGAGGGTGAGCTGTGGGGGGAGGTGAACTGTGGAGAGGGTGAGATGTGGGGGGGGGGTGAACTGTGGAGAGGGTGAGATGTGTGGGGGAGGTGAACTGTGGAGAGGGTGAGCTGTGGGGGGAGGTGAACTGTGGAGAGGGTGAGCTGTGGGGGGGGGGTGAACTGTGGAGAGGGTGAGCTGTGGGGGGGGTGAACTGTGGAGAGGGTGAGCTGTGGGGGGGGTGAGCTGTGGGGGGTGAACTGTGGAGAGGGTGAGCTGTGGGGGGAGGTGAACTGTAGAGAGGGTGAGATGTGGGGGGAGGTGAACTGTGGAGAGGTGGGAGAGGGTGAGCTGTGTGGGGGGGTGAACTGTGGAGAGGGTGAGCTGTGGGGGGGGAGGTGAACTGTGGAGAGGGTGAGGTGGGGGGGAGGTGAACTGTGGAAAGGTGGGAGAGGATGAGCTGTGGAGAGGGTGAGCTGTGTGGGGGGGTGAACTGTGGAGAGGGTGAGATGTGGGGGGAGGTGAACTGTGGAGAGGGTGAGATGTGGGTGGGGGTGAACTGTGGACGAGAGAAGAGAAGGTAACCTATGGGTGGAGGGAGGGGGTGAGCTGTAGAGAGAGGGGGCGAGAGGGTGAGCTGTGGGGGGGACTGTGGAAAGGGTGAGCTGTGGGGGGGGGTGAACTTTTGGAGAGGGGGGAGAGGGTGAGCTGTGGGGGGGAGGTGAACTGTGGAAAGGAAGGGGGAGAGGGTGAGCTGTGGGGGGTGAACTGTAGGTGAACCTATTCTCTGAGAAAAAAAAGCCCTGCCTATCATTGGTATTAGTTATTAATGCCCCATCATTGGTGTCAGTGGGAGGAATAGTGCCCCATTGGTGGTGTAAGTGCAGAAATGATTGCGCCATTGTTTTTGTCAGTGGGAAGATTAGTGCCCGAAAAGCTGGACAAAGGCAAGTAAAGGGCCACAGTTTGGAGATCACTGGTATAAACAAACCCAAAAAAGATTAAATCCAGCAGTAAGCAACCCAGCCTAAATGAACAATTCCAGGGTTAGATTTATTATATTACATATATGAGACCAGGGATGAGCCGAACACGCCCCCGGTTCGGTTCGCACCAGAACATGTGAACAGGCAAAAAATTCATTTGAACACGCGAACACCGTTAAAGTCTATGGGACTCGAACATGAATAATCAAAAGTGCTAATTTTAAAGGCTTATATGCAAGTTATTGTCATAAAAAGTGTTTGGGGACCTGGGTCCTGCCCCAGGGGACATGGATCAATGCAAAAAAAAGTTTTAAAAACGGCCGTTTTTTCAGGAGCAGTGATTTTAATAATGCTTAAAGTGAAACAATAAAAGTGTAATATTCCTTTAAATTTCGTACTTGGGGGGTGTCTATAGTATGTTTCCCATGTTTAGAACAGTCTGACAGCAAAATGACATTTCAAAGGAAAAAAAGTCATTTAAAAGTACTCGCGGCTATATGAATTGTCGGTCCGACAATACACATAAAAGTTCATTGATAAAAATGGCATGGGATTTCCCCACAGAGGAATCCTGAACCAAAATTAAAGAAAAAAAGGCCCTTCAGGTCTGATATTGATTTTAAGGGGAACCCCGCTCCAAAATTTAAAAAAAAATGGCATTGGGTCCCCCCAAAAATCGTCTTCTGACGGTTCTTAAATAACAGAGGGAGGGGCCACCCGGCGACCCCGCCCCCTCTGACGCACAGGGACTTCCCTGTCCGCCCCCTCTGACGTCACGGGGAAAGCCTCGGGGAAGTCCCCGTGCATCAGAGGGGGGCGGGGTCACCGGGTGGACCCGCCCTCCGTTAAGAACCGTCAGAAGATGAGAAGCGTCACACAGCGGGAGCCTCCCATCATGGATGCTGAGTGGCCCGAGCACGAAGAAGGGAAGAAGACGTCACGGAGGAAGATGCTGGACGAGAACACCGGAGCAAGAAGCAGAGGATCGGAGGAAGAAGAAGAAGAAGATGGAGGAAGAAACCGAAGGAAGATAGAAGAAAGAAGAAAGAAGATAGAACCAAGAAGATAGAAGACAGAAGAAAGAAGAAGCAATTAAATAAAGGAATTGTCAAAAACTCTCGTCCCCCCCTCTTTTCCTGCGGCCTGCCAGGTTGCGTGCTCGGATAAGGGTCTGGTATGGATTTTTGGGGGGACCCCACGCCATTTTTAAAAAAAATTTTGGTTCGGGGTTCCCCTGTGGGGAAATCCCATGCCGTTTTTATCAATGAACTTTTATGTGTATTGTCGGACCGACAATTCATATAGCCGCGAGTACTTTTAAATGACTTTTTTTCCTTTGAAATGTCATTTTGCTGTGAGACTGTTCTAAACACGGGAAACGTGCGCCTCTTTACAGGCATACTATAGACACCCCCAGGTACGAATTACACTTTTATTGTTTCACTTTAGGCATTATTAAAATCACTGCTCCCGAAAAAACGGCCGTTTTTAAAACTTTTTTTGCATTGATCCATGTCCCCTGGGGCAGGACCCAGGTCCCCAAACACTTTTTATGACAATACCATGCATATAAGCCTTTAAAATTAGCACTTTTGGTTTCCCCCATAGACTCTTAAAGGGTGTTTCGCGGCTTTCGAATTTGCCGCGAACACCCCAAATTGTTCGCTGTTCGTCGAACTTGCGAACAGCCGATGTTCGAATCAAACATGAGTTTGACTCAAATTCGAAGTTCATCCCTATTTGAGACCAATTATGCCATGATGTGAAGGGGCATATCTAGCTTTTTGGTTATGTAGAACAAATGCCAGCAAATTCAATTTAGAAATGTTGTTTAATACATTTTATATGGGATAAATTAAAATTACAATGATGTTTTACAGGAATATTAATAAAAATGTGTAAAATGATATAGGAGAATACGATCTTTTATATTCTTGTTTAGGTCAGACTAGCCTCTCTTCATGGCAGGAAACAATTCGTAACTATCCAGCTCCTTGGGCTGAGCTTATTGCAGAAAACATCATTTTAAGTGTGCCCTCTGATGCCGTCCGCTCTTTAGAGGATCCAGAAATTGTGATGTCACTGTGGGAACAGATCATGGAAGCTGTTGCTGATCTAGCAGCAATTCCTAGGAAATTTTCTCGTCCTGAAAGAATTGTGACAGATGTACAGATCTCACATGGTAAGTTATTTATACTTTAGCGATCTTCAATCATCTGAGAGGGTGGTAAGAGTGGTGTGAAGGCTGCTCTCTGGGATAATTTTGTAAATATTGTACATCCACAGTGAGTAAAGAAAGACACACTTTACAATAAAGGCATTTGTATAGACTAATATTCCTTTTTTTCAGTTTTTCTCATAAAGCAAATGTGTATGGTTTAATTGCAGGACATGTTTTGTCCATTGTGCAGAAAACATTTCCCAACCTAGGCATATCCAGTTCTTTACATAGTTTTGTGGAAAACAGCTTTATGCCCTGTACACATAGACATTGATCGGACATTCCGACAACAAAATCCATGGATTTTTTCCGACGGATGTTGGCTCAAACTTGTCTTGCATACACACGGTCACACAAAGTTGTTGGAAAATCCGATCGTTCTGAACGCGGTGACGTAAAACACGTACGTCGGGACTATAAACGGGGCAGTAGCCAATAGCTTTCGTTTCTTAATTTATTCTGAGCATGCGTGGCACTTTGTGCGTCGGATTTGTGTACACACGATCGGAATTTCCAACAAGCTCTCAAACTTTGTGTGTCGGAAATTCCTATGGAAAATGTGTGATGGAGCCTACACACGGTCGGAATTTCCGACAACAAGGTCCTATCACATATTTTCCATCGGAAAATCCTATCGTGTGTACAGGGCATAAGAGTTCATTATAACATATCATCTTCATACCGGATAGCATTGCAAATGAGGGGCCATGACTCCAATCCACACCACTGATCCACCCAGCAACAGCATCTGGCCATCCTTTCCACACCCCTGTTGCATATACCATCTTTTGACTGTATAGAAAAAAAGGGAAAAAAAGAACAGGGCTGAATTCATATGTTTATCAGTAGCCCTGATAAAAATAGTACTTTTTTGTGGCTTCTTAGGCTGAGTTTACATATGTGCAAATTGGATGTGGGTTTTCATGTGAGTGTGACTGGATTTCAATGGAGCCGGTTCACACATGTCCAGGGTGGCATGGTCCGCATTCCAAAAGGGTCCTGTACATGTTTGGGGCCAGCTCAGGTTCGAATTCAGACCTGATTTGCACCTAAACCAGTGAACTGGAACTCATGCTGGGAACCGAGGCCGCATATATGTGAACCTGGCCTTAACATTGCATTGTGTGGCAGTGAAGCAAGTATTTAAAATTTAAGGCGGAACTTCACTCTCTCAATCAACATTGACTGTATGCCAGTGTTGCCAACCTACCAGATTGAAATTTACTGGCACAACACCCACAATTTACTGGCACAGCCACGTTTTTACTGGCATTTTACAAAATTACATTTTAAGTGCAAATTTCAGTATTTAGACTACAAACAAGTACACTAGGCCAATAGCAATGTGATTTAAGGTAGATATTAAAGTAAAAAAACATATTTTTGTTATTTTCGATATAATAAGGGTGGATTATTTTGTCCATAAGTTTTTGTCACCAATGTCCAACTAGAGAGATTTCTCCTTCACTTCTGTTCCATAACCACCACATAAAGTGAGGGGAAAGCTCTAGGATCACTAGAATTTATGTCCCCAATTCTATAGACCTCCTGCCACCATCACCCCATCACCTGCCACCATCACCTGTCACCATCAACCGCTGCCACCACCATCATCCCCTGCCTCCATCACCTGTCACCATCACCCCCTGCCACCATCACCTGCCGCCATCACCCCTTGCCACCATAACCTGCTGTAACCATCACCCCCTGCCACAACCATCACCCCCTGCCACCATCACCTGCTGCCATCACCCCCTGCCACCATAACCTGCTGCAACCATCACCCCCTGCCACAACCATCACCCCCTGCCACCATCACCTGCTGCCATCACCCCCTGCCACCGTCACCTGCTACAACCATCATCCCCTACCACAACCATCACCCCCTGCCACAACCATCACCCCCTGCCACTATCACCTGCTGCCATCACCCCCTACTGAAACCATTATTTGCCACCATCTCCTGCTGCAACCATCACCTCCTGTCACTGTCGGCTGGGCTGTCACTCTGTCCCCGTGGACTCTGAATTGCCTGGACAGACCACCACAAGGGCTCCTCCACCTCCGTTCCGTGTGCTCAGCCAAAAACAGGTTACTGTTTTTGAAGGCTGTGAAACTGCAAACTTCACAGACTCTGTGAAACCCGAATGCAGGATCGGCAAGCTCTGGAACTGCGCATGCGCAGTTCCAAGCCGACACAGTCACAGCTATATTTTACTGGCACTTTTGTCCTATTACAGAAATTTATGGGCAGGGAGAAAAGTGCCCTGTTTTTACGGGCTTCCTGTAAAAATATGTCAGATGACAACACTGCTGTATGTTTCTAGCATTAATAAATAGCTAGGAAAATATATTGTATTTACTTATTTTAAACTTTTTTTCTACATTTTCCAGAGGGGAGGAGGGTTTTTCTAAGCTACAGACAGACGGTTCCAGGCAGTAAATGCTACATGAATAATCTGCCCTTACCTAAGATGGCCATGGCCAGGAATGCTAGGGGGTGTTTTTCTAAGTGATTTCATAGCAAAATAAAGCATAGAGTCATGAATGGATAGGTGAGTTTGCTTTGAATATAAAATGAATTAAATAGAATGTTCAGTTTATGGTGCTCAAATGCAGTGTAGTTTAAAAAAAAGAAAAAGTGAACGCACACTCTACATCCTTCATGCCCCCACCCCCCAGTCCCCACTGCACTTACTAACATGGTTGATTAGCTATTACTGATCATGCAGCCAGTGCAGCAGTTCAGGAATGTGAAAGCCCTGCTCTTCTTTCCCTTCTTTCTTTAGGGCTTCTGGGATGGATCGGTTCAATTCTGATTGGTCACATCCTGGCATGTGAACACTTTGACCACTGGAATCACTCTGATTTATCCTGAAAGCCCTATGGAAAGAAGGACAAGAATAGTGGTGGCTTCAAAATTCCTGGACTTCTGCACTGGCTGCATGGGCAGTGACAGATAATCGCCTATGTAGGTAGGTGCAATGGGGACGAGGAGGGTGTTAGTTCACCTTTTCATTTTTTATGAAAAGAGGAACTTACACTTTAACCATTTCCTAACTGTGCCATAGACGAAAGATGGCTACAGCGCAGCTCTGTTGTTCTTCAAGGACATGCATGTACGTCCTCTGGGAACCACGCCCCTTATGCACCCCCTGGGGTATCATCCGGTGCGTTCTGGGATCTCTGTGTCTTTCGGACACAGCCGATCAAAGATCGGGGTAAAGGGCCAATCACAGCAGCCTCTTACCATGTGATCAGCTGTGTCCAATCACAGTGTAAACAGAATTGCCGGTTATCCACAGTACATTCCTCATGCTCTGTCACAGCGTGAAGAGAGCCGGTAACTGGCAATCCTGACTGGAGACATGCACACAAATAATCAGGGCACTGATCATCAGTGCCCTGATGATCAGTGCAGCCCCATCAGTGCCATCAATGCTTTCCATCTGTGGCCATCAGTGCTGCCCATCAATGCATCCTCATGCATGCCGCTTATCAATGCCCATTAGTGCTGCTTATCAGTGCCTATCAGTGCTGCCTATCAGTGTATTCTCATCAGTGCCTCCTCATCATTGTTGCCTCATTAATGTCCATCAGTGTCAATCAGTGCTGCATATCAGTGCAGCCTCATCAGTGTATCCTCATAAGTGCCTCCTTATCAGTGCTGCCACATCAGTGCCCATCAGTGCTGCCTCATCAGTGCAGCCTCTCAGTGCCCATCAGTGCAGCCTCATCAGCGCACATCAATGAAGGAGAAAAGTTACTTGTTTGCAAAATTTTATAAAAGAAACTAAGAGTTTTTTTCTAAATTTTCCCTCTTTTTTCATTTGTTTAGCAAAAAAAAAAAACCCAGTGGTGATTAAATACCACCAAAAGAAATCTCAAAAAAATGATAAAAGTTTTATATTGGTACAATGTTTAAAAACCCAAAACAGAGTCAAAGCTGCGCTCAGATCTAAAGAAACAAAAAACAAATGTAGGAGAAAAAAGCTGCCAGCACCTTAAAAAGTCCAGTATCTGACTCCTAAAAGTATGGTAAACAGCAAAGTGCAGCGCTAAAGATATACATGTGACATAAAAAGAAATAAGGTCCCACCAAGTGACATAACATCAATCAGTAGATATAAATTAACAAGATCAGTCAATGATAAACAAAGAACTTAAATCACAAATGCATGTGCATTAAAAAAGGTATATGAAAAAGAGTCCACAAAAAAAATTTATAATGAGTCCACAGAAAGATAAAAAGCACCCATCCAGGAAAGATGTGATAAAAAGTGCCAGTAGATAATCCACCAAGGAGTGTATGAGTAGAATCTGCTTACCGGACGGCGATGACTGCTATTACGGCAGTCTTGCCCAGCATAGGGATTATGGTCTCCCAAAACCAAGGATACAAAGCGGGACCAGTAGCTTTAGCAATCGATCATAACAGTAACACCACTGTTAATTGCAATCCCTCACATCTAAACCTGTATCCTTTGCCATTCTTTTAAATCTTTTTTGAAGATCTTCTGTATGCTGGCTGCACCTAATCACTCCCAAAAGGGGTGAGTAAAAAAAACTACAGGATTCCTCCCTCCACACAATTGTATTATGACAGTGGGGACTCGCTCAGAGTCCCCATCCGTGGCCGGATGTGAAGAGGAGAAGACGTGCTGAGGCTGAGCTCCGCTCTCACATCGATCCCGACTATTATTTCTGGCTCTAAAAACACACTTACTTCCCTCTACTCCGGCACCCTGGGGTCCAAGAGGACTTATGGCACCAAGCGGACCTCCCCGCCGACACCGGGTAAGACCCGATCGTCCTCTGCGGCCTGTACCCGCTCCTCTTCAGCCGCCATCTTGCCCACGAGGCTCCCTGTCGCTACCATGTCGGCCGGCACACAGACACAGTCCCTGTCAGGGCTATCAGCAGCTCAGGCAGCCTCACATGCGGAGCTGTTGGCTGCTATAAAAACGGGCAATGATTCTGTCATGGTGAAGATAGATCATCTGGTGACGGATGTCAGCCTCATAAGGCATCACATGGACAAATTTAGGTCCCGGTTTGCTGAGGCTGAAGGCCGCATTTCTCAGCTTGAGGATGACACCAGAGCTGACTCCCGGGACCTCCGCGCCCTGCAATTACAAGTGAAAGCCCTGCAGGAAAAATCCATAGACACTGAAAATAGATTGAGGAGGAACAATATTCGTGTCATAGGCCTTCCTGAGCGAGCAGAAGGTTCTAAGCCGGCTGAATTTGCAGAATCCTTTCTTCTCTCCCTCCTGGATATCCCTGCTATGCCTCCTACATATGTAGTGGAGAGGGCTCACAGGGTTCCCCCCACTCCTCCAGTCCCTGGAGCCCCACCGCGACCCTTTCTCCTTAGACTTCTGAATTACAGAGACCGCGATAGACTGCTTGCAGCTGCCAGGGAGAAGCAAGACCTACGCTTTAATAATGCTAAAATAATGCTTTTTCCTGACTATTCCCCGGACCCCGGAAATACAGCAGAGACGCCGATCGTTTACAGAAGCTAGACGTCGCCTAAGAGATAAAGGATTGAAATTCAGTCTACTGTACCCCAGCAAGCTCCGGGTGATCGACGGGGAACGAGCGCATTTCTTCATGAATTCTGAGGCAGCTCTTTCATGGCTGGATGGTCGTGGCTAATTTGCAGCTCTGTGTTCACAGGTACAGAGATATGGCTTCATTGACTGCAGGCTCAAACTTCCATTTTCTCACCCCCATCTTATTTTTCATCTTATTTTTCACCTTTTTTCGATGTCACATCAGTTGCCGATTTGCAAATTTGCGGTATCTAAATATCCCACTGTGACACTGATCCAGTTTACAAGCCTATGGCATGTTGACCACCTATTTTACACCTTTTTTTCGTTGTACCCCCCCCTTTATTTTTTGTACATCCCTCTTTATCCTCACAGCCACAGTTTTCTAATTGTGTACCATGAGTGTGAATAAGAGCATCGTATGGAGAGCAGGACTGCTCACCCTTTGACGAGCACACAACGCAGCCAACTTCAGCAGGATCTATACGAGACAAGATCTCTACTGGCCCCCCCCACACACCCCCTCCACACACCCCCTCCACTCCACACACCCCCTCCACAACTCTCCTCCCTAGTTTTCTTTTTTCTTTTTTCTTTTTTCTTTTTGGCGAGGTGATGGGAATCAGTAGGATAAGCATTCTGTGCTTGGGTCTTTTGTGTTTTAATTTGTTGATTCTAGTTTTAGTTTGTACATGGTTGCTGCAATGGTTAAATGTTAATGGTACACAATGGTATAGATCAGTGATTTTGCTGTCTGTGAGTTGCCCGCTAACACGCCCCTCCCATCATCCTATTCTGACATGGTTCTCTAAATCCACATGGCTACCTCCTCCCTAACTGATACGTTCACTGTCCTCTCATGGAACGTTAGAGGCCTGAATTCTAAATTCAAACGCGCGCTGTTAACAAGATATCTGAAATTACACTCCCCTCACATCATCCTTCTCCAAGAAACACACCTCACAGGCAGCAAGGTTCTGACCCTTAAAAAACCCTGGATACAGAGGTCCATACATGCTACGTACTCCTCCTATGCAAGGGGGGTCTCAATATTAATTGCTAAGAAATTTCCATGTATAATTGAGGAAGTTTGTACAGACCCCCAGGGCAAATTTGCTATTGTGGTGTTTAGGCACTGGTCTCAGAGGTACGTTATTATAAATGTGTATATACCCCCACCTTTTTCACCAGACCTATTATATACAGTCCTGGAAAAAGCTGCAGCCTTTTTTCCAGGGAAATTATTGGTAATTGGGGATTTTAATGCTATCATCTCCCCAGACATGGATAGACCTGTCCCTCCTAAGAATCACAATACTGACTTACCTAACTGGGCGCGAGCTATGGGTTTAGAAGAGATATGGCGATGGAGACACCCTACCCTTAGGGCTTATTCATGCTTCTCGGCTTCCCATAAGACTGCCTCTAGAATTGACTTAGCCTTCTCCAATCCAGCACTGTTGGCGGACATAGTGGAAGCCTCCTACTTACCTAGTAGGTTGTCTGATCATAGCCCACTGGTTGTAGAATTCTGCTCTTCTGCCTATTGTGATGCGGCTTTGTGGAGGCTGGGGGCTCATTGGATCTCCCACCCTGAGGTGGCAGACATTATTCCACCTAGGTTGGCTGAGTTTTGGGATCATAATAAAGACTCTTCATCCCTGCAAATAGTATGGGACGCGTTCAAGGCCTACACTAGTAGGCAATACATCTTCACCATAGCCAGTGTCAAGAAGCAACAAGGCCAGCAAACCCAGATATTACAACAGTCAGTCGATGACCAGGCTGCGGTGTATAGTGCAGACCCCACGCCATCTCATTTTGACTCGCTAAAGGCAGCTCAGAGTGCACTGAACATTCATATGTCAGAGGTCACGAGGCTAGACATACATAAAGGAAGACAATGGTTTTTTGAGCAGGGAGACAAAAACGGTCGCTTTTTGGCCATGTTGGCTCAGCATGACCATCCAGTGACAGTAGTCTCTAGCTTGCGTTCTGCGGATGGAGGTAAGGTGACTTCCCAATCAGCAATTTTAGAATTGTTTAATGACTTCTATGGAGGACTCTATGCCTCCACTCTTCCTTCCGATTTCCGGCCTGAGTCACTGCAAGATCTTTTGGATCCGCTGGCACTTGGTTGGCTCTCGGACGAAGAGAGAGAGAGTCACTGGTCCAACCGTTTACGGCATTAGAAGTTTTAAATGTCATCCAGTCCTTTCCCACCGGTAAGGCGCCAGGGCCGGACGGACTACCCATAGATTTTTATCGAACACACAGCGACCTCTTGGCACCCATACTGGCCCAGCTGTATACTGTATGTCTGTCCAAAGGTGATTTACCTTCATCAATGCACCAGGCCTACCTGACCTTGATACATAAGGCCCCCAAAGACCCAGAGTTATGTGCATCCTATAGACCGATTGCGCTATTAAACAATGATCTTAAAATTTTAACTAAACTGTTAGCCTCCCGCCTATACCCATTGTTGCCCTCGGTAAATGATCCCGACCAAACAGGATTCATGCCCAAGAGATCCACAGATGTAAATCTTAGGAGACTCTTCACTAACATCCACGCCCAACATCACAATTCTGGGACAAGGGCCATAGCCCTATTAGACATAGAAAAGGCTTTTGACACTGTTGAATGGCCCTTTTTATGGGAGACACTGCGTAGAATGGGCTTCCCATTACAATTTATCTCGTGGTTGCAGGTGATATACAAGTGTCCCACATCTTCGATACGCCTGGGTTCTAAATTATCATCTCCCTTCAAATTGTTCAGGGGAACTAGGCAGGGCTGCCCTCTCTCACCGGCTTTGTTCGCCATAGCCATTGAGCCAGTTGCTGAAGCCCTACGTACATCGCCCCACATTAAGGGGCTGCGTATTGGCTTGCTGGAAGAGAGGGTAGCCCTGTACGCAGACGATATGATCCTTTTTCTTGCGGATGCTGGCCCGTCGCTACAAGGTGCATTATCAGTCCTTGACACATTTTCTGAGGTGACAGGCCTTCGGGTTCATTGGTCGAAATCTACCTTATTCCCAATAGATCAGGAAGCCAAATCCACTTCCCCCCCTGATAGCCCGCTGAAATGGGTGGACACCTTCAAATACCTTGGGGTCCAGGTCTCTACTCATGCCCAAGATTTCCTCAAACAAAACCTTGATCCGGTGGTGGGAGATATGAAAACCAAACGCATGGAGCAATCTGCCCCTATCTGTTTGGGGTAGAGTCAATCTCCTTAAAATGAAAATTATTCCCAAATTTATTTACCTTTTTCGCCATTCCCCGCAGTGGATTCCCAAATCATTTTTTACCAAACTCAATCAAAAATTTTCAGAGTTCCTGTGGGGCCCCGTCCCCCGTAGATATAAGCTGTCGACCCTGATGAGGCCAACGTCGCAAGGTGGCATGGCATTTCCAGACTGACATAAATATTTTTTGGCCACGCAGTTGGTAACGGTGGTCTGGTGGTTAAACCCCGACAAAACAAACGCGGCCTCAGCTTTAGAAGCTACAGTGGTGGGTTCCTGGGAAACCCTTCAATTCCTAATTCATAGTGGCCCACGCGCCTTCCACCCACTAACCCCCTCCATGCATACTACCCTGCGAGCTTGGCGGATGGGCCTAAATATAGGCAAAAACAAACACTCAGAAATCTCCCCCAATGCCCCTTTATGGTTAAATCCCAATCTACCACATATATACAAGCTCACAGACCCCCAGGTTTGGACCAAGTATGGTATTAAATTGGTATCACAGGTTGTGTCACAGACGTCTTTACTTGCTTTCTCCCAGCTCTCCTCCATGTACAACTTACCGAAACACTATCAGTTCCGCTATTTCCAGCTAGCACATGCATTCGCGGCTCAATTTCCTCACTCCTCCTGCATCCTGACTCAATCCGAGCTGGAGAAGACGCTTAGAGCTGGTTGCGCTGAGAAGCCTACATCGAGTTTATACGCGCATCTAGTCTATGTGTCCCTGCCACCTCTGGATGGGCTCTGGTCCCGTTGGCAACGCGATATTCCTGCGTTGGACAATGACGATTGGGATGATGTTTGGGACTTTCCTTTCCGGTCACTGGTCTCCATGAGGGACAGGGTAGTGCAATTTAAAATTGTGCATAGAGCTTATTTCACCCCTCACAGACTCCACATGATGAACCCTGACCATTCCTCGGAATGCTGGAGATGTGGTATCTCTCCAGGGGACTTCGCGCGCATCTTCTGGCATTGCTCCAAAATACAGCAATACTGGAGAGAGGTGCTTGACTTAACCAACAAAGTTGCATCAACCAATTTACCACTGTCGATGGAAATATGCATACTGGGTCTAATAGAAAATATTGTTCCAACAATAGCCAAACGCATGATGACTGGGTTACTACTCTTCTATGCTAGGAAAAATATTGGAATACAGTGGAAAAAACCTAACCCCCCCTCAACTGCACAGTGGAAGCGCTTGGTTAACGATAGCCTCCCGTTATATATAGATACCTATGCAAATAGAGGATGCCCTTTGAAATTTAACAAAGTCTGGTGTAAATGGATGGAAAAAATGAACATTGTAAAATGAATATAGAATTATAATAGAATTCTAGTTACAGGGTTGTACATTATATTGGTTCCTTAGGTTAAGCCAAAGGTAACTTCAGGCCCAATATATTGCTGAATTTATGTGTATAACTCTTTTGGAGGAGGATTGTGTACATTACTCTGATGATGTCATTTATATGGGCAAATCACGCTAATTGATGTTCATGTATTCCGTCGTGGTACCGATGAACTGTTGCAACCAAGTGTTATTGTATTGTTTGTCTCAAAAATCTGAAATAAAAATAATTTTCAAAAAAAAAAAAAAATCCATACCAGACCGAAGGGCCCGGTATGCTCATGAAGGGGGAACCCATGCCGTTAAAAAAAAAAAAAAAATTGCCGTGGCGTTCTCCCTAATTATTTGGTAATCAAAGTCGCGTCCCTGCTCATTGAAGTCGTACTTCAAGTCGTTGGGAACAGTCAGATTCACAGTTGTATGACTGACTTGTCAAAATCGCAGCCGTGAAATCGCGGCAAAATCGAGCGACTTTGGAGTAGCACAAGTGTGAAAGGGGCCTAAGTATGACAGCAAGTGAAAGCAAGTGGTTAAGCATCAGAAGTTTCCAGATACACATTTTTTATTAATACAGTATTCAAGTTTTAGTGCATGTGCAATACATCGATCACACCTTTAAACAATTAATTTATCACATCCTAGAATTTGCAGCATGCACTTATTAAACATGACATTTGGTTTTACAGTCCCGTAAACACTTATTAGAAGTTCTATTGAGACAATCATACATATTGGCTAGTAACATGCTGATGCTTGGCAAAAGATTTCTCTCTCTATAATGAACTTGCATAGGCAACGTCTGTTTGTGTATACAGATACAATACAGTTCCTTCTAAAGTGTACATGATTCTTTGAGTCATATACAGACATCCCAACCTGCAAAAACTCATTTCAGGGAGGTGGCAAACTCATTTCAGGGAGGTGGGCGTAGCTTAAACCGTGCTACCTATGGAGCGTGGCTTAAGTGGGGTGTGGTTTTATAGAGTCTGAGATGACTTACAGTGCAGAATGTAGTAATGTTAAATAGAGAACGTACAGAGCGGAGTGTATGGCGGTGAGTATAATGTGCATGTGAGGAGTGTGGAGTGCACAGCGGTGAGTACTATGTGCAGGATGGTGTCTATAGGGTAGTGGACGGTGTCAGTAGTTCTTTATTTTTATTATTATTTTTTACAATTTTGTTGTTTATTATTTTCTTTAAATAATTTTTTTAAATATTTTTTTCACAGTGCTTCTGGGGAAGGGTGGGGGGTATGTGTCAGTAGGGCAGTGGATGGTGTCAGTAGTTTTTATTTTTACATATTGTTTTTTTTACTTTTTTTTTTTTTAAATGCTTTCTGGGGGCAGGGGGTTGGGGTAGTGGACAGTGTTGGTAAGACAGGGGGGTAGTGTCAGTAGTTGTTTATTTTATTTATTTTTTTATAATTTAATTTTTTAGAATTTTTGTTTTTTTATATATATTTTTTTTAATCAACCCTGTTTCTGGGGGGGGGGGCTTTGGTACGATATCAGGGGTCTAAATAGAACCCTGACATCTCCTCTTTGAGACAGAGAAAGAGGCTGAGGACAAATATTCCCCAGTCTCTTTCTTAGCATTGACGATGAATGGACAGAAGACAGAGGCTCCTGTCCATTCATAAACTGAGCAGAGTAACACACAGGTTACTCTGCTCAGTTTTCACAGGACACAGGAGCGATCTCACTCACTGTGTCCAGTTCAGAAAAGGCAGGGGCCAGTAAATGACCGATCCCTTCCTCCACTCGCCATCCTGACAGATCCCCACAACCGGTAGGAGAGGAGGGAAGCCGGATGTTGGGGACAAGGGAGGGCGGAGGAGGAGGACAGGGAGCTGGAGAAGAAGGGGGGGGGGACACGGAGGGGGGCTGGAGGAGGAGGATACAGGGAACAGTTGGAGATGATCGGGGCAGCAGGAGGGACAGCTGTGATCACGATCTCCCTGTAATAGCTTTTTTAGCCGACAGCTGCGGGAGGTCAGCTATACAGGGAGATCAGTGATCACAGCTGTCCCTCCTGCTGCACCGATCATCCTCGGCTGTGAACCAGGGGACCATCCAGGATCAGCCCCACAGCTGGGATATCGGGCAGCACCTTGTGGGAGACTTGAGATGTCTGCATATACTTCTGCTGCCTGGCACAATGGTTACATTGCATTACAAGATGAGGAGATAATATTGTGCCCTGGATACTGTGGAGATTCTTTAAGTGCTATATATCTTCTTCACAAACTGACCCAAGTCATATTATTCCTTTATTTTTCAAATGTTTTGTATGTTGAGCTGTTACTTAGTGAGATGACCTTGTTTTTAAGGTGAGATGCATTCTGGATACCCAATAATGGGTCCGAAATCAAAAGCAAAGACTATAACCGATGTCAAGCAAATAAAAATGGGTTGCTGGGGATTTGTACATGAACTTGGCCACAATGAGCAGAGAAGCAATTGGGAAATTAAACCTCATACCACAGAAGCAACATGCAACCTCTGGTCAGTTTATGTACATGAAACTGTCCTAAATATTTCAAGGGATAAAGCACATAATGATCTAAAGCCAAAACAGAGGGAAACTCGAATCCAGACATATTTAAAAAATGGAGCCAACCTTGAAGAATGGAAAGATTGGACTGCTCTGGAGACCTACCTTCAGGTATTGTACACCAGATATCTACCTACCTATTAAAATGACATTATACTTTTTAACTGATAAAGACATTGGGGTCAGTTTATAAAGGGCCAAATGTTTGATTCACCCATAATTTGCAATATGTTTACTGACAAATTATTGGCCCAATTTATAAAATACATTTAGCCCTCCAAAGAAGATTCAGAATGGTTCTTGCTTTAATGTGGTTTCTGTAACATTTGCAATATTTATAAAACTGAAACTATTCCCATAGTTATAGTCAGGGGTGTACTTACAGATCATAGGGCTCAATAGCAAAATTGTGATTGGCCCCCCTGGCGACCTCTTTCTGTGGCACGTAGCAGTGTCATCTGGAGCAATAATGTAATTGACCTTAACATAAAGTATGTCTAATTTAAAGCAGACCAAACTCTCTCAATTAACATTAACTACATTTAATACTCATGCTGCTAGTGTTAGTGAATAGACAGGAAGGTATATTATTGTTACTTGTTTTAAACTTTTTTTTTTTTTACATTTCTTCTGCTGCTTCCTGGTTTCTGGCCTAGATATCTTACATCCCAGGAGTCTTCATGGCAATTTTTTCTTTCATCTGGAGAAGGGGCTTTCTCAGTCAAGCACACCCTCCTGCCTGCATGCCTAAGCTAAGAGCAGATAGATTCCTGGAAGTAAATGCTACATGAATCATCTGCCCTTACTCAAGATGGCTGCAGCTAGAAATACTGGGTGGGGGGCTGGGGGAAAGTGATTTCTCAACAAGATATAGCATACAGACATAAAAGAATGGGCAAATTTGCCTTGTATATTTAAAAGGAATTAAATGTCATTTTCAGTTTTTGGTGCTCAGATACAGTTAAGTTCCCCTTTAAGGATAGGTTGTGGGGGAAATGTCAGCATAGTCAGTACACTACTGTAAGAAGTTGCCAGGAAAGAGCATTAATGCAGGCATTTAACCTTTAAATGTTATTTCTTCAGCTAAAAGATCTGTGCTCAGTAGCTCACCAGCCTCCTTCTGCATCAACTGATCTTTTTTTTTTTGAAAGTATAAAATCTCAGGGCCTTGGTGCAAATTGTAAACCCTCCGAACCCCTTCCATCATCACAACAAGCATGTGCTGAACATTGTGGATTGGTAGTCAATTAAAAAATAGATGTATTAGCCATACTAATAATGACCCTTATGTTATTTCATATTATGACATAATTGTTAAAGCGGTATTAAACCTCAGAGAAAAAAAAAACAAAAAAAACCCCTGCAAGACAATAGCATAATGTGCTAGTATGCCTCTCATACTAGCACATTATGAAATACTTATCTTAAAATGAAGCTCCCGCAGCTCGCCCGCTCACCGCTGAGGCAGCTGACATGTTCCCCCTGTGTTTCTTCCAGGATCGCTGGCTCCGGCACTGTGAGTGGCCAGAGCCACGAAGACAACACGGGCCGCCAGACCTGCAGGGCGATGCGCCGCTCAAGTCAGCGGCTGCTTTCAGTGTCAATATCTCCTAAACCGTGCAGGTTTAGGAGATATTCTTTTTACCTACAGGTAAGCCTTACTTTACGCTTTCTTGTAGGTAAAAATCACAAATACAACTGCTTTCAAACTGCTTTAATACCCATGTACACAATTACTCAATAATCCCCAATAGACGTTTCTTTAAGCTAGTTTTGTTAGAGTTTTAAACCTCAGCTGTTTTATCAGTTTTATATGAGTAAACAGTATGAGATTATTAGCCTCAAACAGACTGTTAGGCATCCAGTGATGACCAGAAGTTCTGGGGGCATAAAACTACTTCTAGATTGAGCGAGAAGCAAAGGAGAGCTGTGACTAATGACACCAAGATCCCAAAGGTTCCTCCTGTGCATCTGGCCTCAGCTCTTCCAGCTTGGAGACTTTATAGGGGGTTAAGGTTTTCATAAAATGCAACAACTCTAACCCTTAGTGTAAAAAACTCCTTTAGGTGAAAAAAAATTACACTCTGTGTTTTCACACTAGTGCCCAGATCAAAGGCTTACCAGAACGGTATGACCCTGAAATTGAGAAGTCATATAGGGGGTTATTTACTAAAGGAATATCCACTTTGCACTGCAAGTGCACTTGAAAGTGCAGTCGCTGTAGATTCGAGGGGGACATGCAAGGAAAATAAAAAACAGCATTTTAGCTTGTACATGATAGGATGATAAAATCAGCAGAGCTTCCACTCATTTCAGATCTACCCCTTAGATTCAGAGCAACTGCACTTCCAAGTGCACTTTCAGTGCAAAGTGGATTTGCCTTTCGTAAATAACCCCCTAGTGTATGAAAGTGATTAGTATAAATCCTGTATATATGTTGTCACTTTACTCCATAAAATATATCGTCAGCCACTTAGGGGAGCCTCTGCTTGGCTATAATAGTGATAAGTTACTGTATAGCCCAACCCTCTGTTTTTTTTTCCACTTGAATGGTCAGAAAAAATCCATTGTATCTTTTCTCCTTGCTAGAGAAGAGTGTAAACAAAGAACTGTGTGTGTAAAAAAAAAAAACAATATTACAAAAAGAAAAAGAAAAAAATAGCTAGATTTAGGCTTGATCTAGGTCTGTGTTAGAGTCAAAGTTCAGGGTCAAAAGTTAGGGTCAAAGGTCAGTGTCAGTGTGTTCAGGTAGAATAACAAAATGTGGACTATTGTTTCTGTTCCCTACTACAGGTGCAATCTACAAATACTATACAGATATTGCTGTGATATTCAGGAGCAGGAGTATTTATTTTGGGTTGCTTTTTGGCAGTAGGTCATGGCAATAGCAAGAAATATACAGCTAAGGCAAACAATCAGGAGATATCCATTACCATTTACACCAAATGAAAGGCCAATTTGTCCTGAAAAAAATAAGATATAATTCCTCTGGATACACTAAGTAGTTGGGATGATATGTAAGGGTTTCCTAACACATGTCAAAGTTGCAAAACTGTGTTCAGGCATAAGGTTTTCCATCAGAAAGGGGTTAAACTGGCCATTCACTGTTCTAATTTTGGCTGCTCCCTGATAGATCAGCCATAATCAAAACAGCTGGGTGGAAAATTGTCATCAGATGAAGCTACTCTTTGGCTATTTTGACAGCTGGTAGGGCTGGCTGTCCAAATAAAATATCCATAGTGGAAGTCTGTCCATGCTCAATAGTGTGGATGGAGAAACATGCAGGTTGCATGGTAAAAAGTCTATATGTAATATAGTACTGGAGCTATGTTATCCTCACATGCTCACAGTCTCCCCCCCCCCTCCAGGCCCCATAGCAGCCATATGGGCCACTATAGCTATAGTTACACCTCTACTCATAGTTATGGTTTACATAAAAATAGAACAACATGGAACTATATTTTAAATACTGCATATTACAGTCTTATTTCTGGTAAGTTAAAGTGGTTGTAAAGCCACTTTGTTCTCTTCATACAATCCCCTGTGTTACATTATGTGCCCCAGTGTATGTGCTTAATAAATATATATATATATATATATATATATATATATATATATATATATATATATATATATATATCAAAAATTAGGTGGGTTACCTTCTTTTCTTAATCTTCTGATTAATCTAAGCACAGTCAAGGTGGACTCCCGATCCTCCACCATAAATTGGTAATAAAAAACGATGGGACCGATGCTTTGATGCAAATTTTTCTTTTTACTTGGAATTTCCAAAAAGCATAGAAAACATGAAAGTGCAGACGTGCACGCGCTTGCACGTCTGCACTTTCATGTTTTCTATCCTTTTTGGAAATTCCAAGTAAAAAGAAAAATTTGCATCAAAGCATCGGTCCCATCGTTTTTTATTTTTTATATATATATATATATATATATATATATATATATATATATATATTATAAATTTGCTGTTTTATACCTTATTTCAGAGTGCCCCTCAGCTCTCCCGTGGCTGTCCTCCACTCTCCTCTCCTGGTCTGACAAATACAGCTTGAGGGGGCTAAGAATCCCCAGCTGACGTCAGCCAGGAGGAGGAGAGGAGGAAAAAGGCGGGCGGTCACGTGAGCGCCGAGCAGCACTCTGAAATATGGTATAAAACGGCATATTTTTTATAACCTACATACACTGGGGCACATAATGCTATCTAACACAGGGCATTGTATGAAAATAACAAAGTAATTTTAGCAGCAGGAGGGGAGGGGCGGGCACTGACACTAGCTGACAGGCACAGGGAGGGGGGAGAGAGGACAGAGGAGAGACAGCAGGATGACGGAGGCATGTTAACTGACTACGGTATCATAGATCAGCAGCCATGATAAACATGGTCAGTTTACAGAGGGGAGGGCAGCTCCAGGCAGTATGAGCCAGGTATTTCACATGATAGAAAGGAACAAATTACACAGCTCAAGTACTGTGCTGTTATTCATGCTTTAAAGGAACAAGATCCTTTATTTTTTTTTTTTTTTCTTAGGGTAGCAATCGCTTCACAGTATCTCACAAAAGTGAGTACACCCCTCACATCTTTGTAAATATTTTATTCTATCTTTTCATGTGACAACACTGAAGAAATGACACTTTGCTACAATGTAAAGTAGTGAGTGTACAGTAGACATGTGCACAGCCAAAAAATTCGTTCATTTTGGTTAAAATTCGTTAAACGGGTTTTCGTTAATTCGGATATTCCCGAATTAACGAATTTGTCGAAATTCATTGAAAAACGAATTCGGATTGAAATGAATTGCACATGCCTAGTGTACAGCTTGTATAACTAAGTGTAAATTTGCTTTCCCCTCAGAATAGCTCAATACACAGCCATTAATGTCTAAACCACTGGAAACAAAAGTGAGTACACTCCTAAGTGAAAATGTCCAAATTGAGCCCAAAGTGTCGATATTTTGTGTGGCCACCATTATTTTCCAGCACTGCCTTAACCCCCTTGGGCAAGGAGTTCACCAGAGCTTCACAAGTTGCCACTGGAGCCCTCTTCCACTCCTCCATGACGACAACTTCCGTTTGAGGATGCCTCACCGATGCTCAATAGGGTTTAGGTCTGGAGACATGCTTGGCCAGTCCATCACCTTTACCCTCAGCTTCTTTAACAAAGCAGTGGTCATCTTGGAGGTGTGTTTGGGGTCGTTATCATGTTGGAATACTGCCCTGCGGCCCAGTCTCTGAAGGGAGGGGATCATGCTCTGCTTCAGTATGTCACAGTACATGTTGGCATCCATGGTTCCCTCAATGAACTGTAGTTCCCCAGTGCCGGAAGCACTCATGCAGCCCCAGACCATGACACTCCCACCACCATGCTTGACTGTAGGCAAGACACACTTGTCTTTGCACTCCTTACCTGGTTGCCGCCACACACGCTTGACACCATCTGAACCAAATAAGTTTATGTTGGTCTCATCAGACCACAGTACATGGTTCCAGTAATCCATGTCCTTAGTCTGCTTGTCTTCAGCAAACTGTTTGTGGGCTTTCTTATGCATCATCTTTAGAAGAGGCTTCCTTCTGGGATGACAGCCATGCAGACCAACTTGATGCAGTGTGCGGCATATGGTCTGAGCACTGACAGGCTGACCCCCCCACTCCTTAAACCTCTGCAGCAATGCTGGCAGCATTCATACGTCTATTTCCCAAAGACAACCTCTGGATATGACACTGAGCACGTGCACTCAACTTATTTGGTGGACCATGGCGAGGCCTGTTCTGAGTGGAACCTGTACTGTTAAACCGCTGTATGGTCTTGGCCACCATGCTGCAGCTCAGTCCATCTTTATGTAGAGCAACAATTCTTTTTTCAGATCCTCAGAGAGTTCTTTGCCATGAGGTGCCATGTTGAACTTCCAGTGACCAGCATGAGGGAGTGAGAGCGATAACACAAAATTTAACACACCTGCTCCCCATTCAAACCCGAGACTTTGTAACACTAACGAGTCACATGACACCGAGGAGGGAAAATGGCTAATTTGGCCCAATTTGGACATTTTCACTTAGGAGCGTACTCAATTTTGTTTCCAGCGGTTTAGACATTAATGGCTGTGTGTTGAGTTATTTTGAGGGGACAGCAAATTGACACTGTTATACAAGCTGTACACTAGGCATGTGCAATTCATTTCGTTCCGAATTCGTTTTTCAATGAATTTCGACAAATTCGTTAATTCGGGAATATCCAAATTAACGAAAACCCGTTTAACGAATTTTTCCAGAATATTCGTAAATTCGATAAAATTGGACATTCGGACATTCGGACATTCGCAATTTACGAATGTACATTCATACATTAGTAAATTAGTGAATTCGTTAATTTGTAAATTTGAATATTCGGAAATCTGAAATAATAGTTAACTAATAATAACTTAACTATTAGTAATTACTAGTAACTTTTAAATTATAGGTATTGTAATTTCCTTTCAAATTTGGCTGTTAGTGAACGTAACACATACAAATTTATCCGAAGTTATGAATGATCCGAAAAAACGTAATGGAACGTAATGAATTAATAATAATAAATAACAATAATAATAATAACAACGTTTTATTATTATTATTATTTATTATTAATTTGTTCCGTTCCATTTGTTTAGATGCAGCATTCGTTTTGGATAATTCGTAACTTTGGATAAATTCGTATTTGTTACGTTCACTGACAGTCAAATTTGAAAGGAAATTACAATACTTATAATTTAATAGTCAGTTACTATTTCAGATTTTTTAATTTTCGGGTTTTGAATTTTCAAACTTTGAATTTACAAATTTCCGAATTTTCTAATTTACAAATGTACGATTTTACGATTTTACGAATGTACGAATTTACGAATGTACAAATTTAAAAATGTACGAATGTACGAATGAACGAATGTACGAATGAATGAATGTTCGAATTACCGAATGTATGAATGAACGAATTTACGAATCGCGATCATAACGAATGACCCAAAAAACGAAAAAAATAATAAACTAATGAAACGAAAACGAAAATGAACGAATTTTTTGGCTGTGCACATGTCTACTGTACACTCACTACTTTACATTGTAGCAAAGTGTCATTTCTTCAGTGTCACATGAAAAGATAGAATAAAATATTTATAAAAATGTGAGGGGTGTACTCACTTTTGTGAGATACTGTAAATCTAATCTCAGTTATACATATTTACTGGCCTATGCCTTACCCTGTTCTAAGTCCCCCTCTGTTTTGCCCATACACATTGCTGCAGGAAAAGGACAAACAGCACAGATTTATATGACAAGAAGCTGGCTACATTAGACAATTTACAAAAGGTGAACTTAATGGATTTTTTGATTTTTTTGTACTCACTTTTGTTTCCAGCGGTTTAGACATTAATGGCTGTGTGTTGTGTTATTTTGAGGGGACAGCAAATTTACACTGTTATACAAGCTGTACACTCACTACTTTACATTGTAACAAAGTGTCATTTCTTCAGTGTTGTCACATGAAAAGATATAATAAAATATTTACAAAAATGTAAGGGGTGTACACACTTTTGTGAGATACTCTATATTGGGCTCCAACTGCAGTACTAAACTGCAAATTAGACCAACTCAGCAATGTAAATTTATAGTAATTGTGTTACCTGTAATGTAAATATTACATGCTGCACTATATTGCATACGATAAGCCATGGGTAGTGAGCTTTTATTAAAAAAACTAACCACATTTTTCATTTTTTAGTTACAAGAAGGCTTCGGGTGGGTTTCCTTCAAAAATGTATTTGCAGATTACCAGAAACTGTCAAATGTCAGTAGCAAAAATCCGGATAAGATGAATCTCTGGGCGGAGAAGTTCTCTCAAGCTGTCAATAAGAACTTGGCTCCATTCTTCCAGTCCTGGGGGTGGCCCATTGAAGAGAAAACCAAGCAGAAGTTATCCACATTGCCTGTGTGGGAGGAGAATCCTATGAAGAAGTATATCAGTTGTGAATAAGGGCATTTACAGCAACCACCCTGACCCTGTATCCTATTGTAATGAGCGGAAATATTAAACCACACCCCTATATTGTTTTACTTGTTGGAAGCATTGACTGGCTAAAACATTCTGTATAATCTTTCCTTTTTGAGATTTCTCATAGTTGTAATAGTTAAGATGTTTAAAGTTCCTCTATGCATAAACCTCCAGTGAGATATTAGCCTAAGTCCACACTTGTGCGAGTGGTTGCGGGTGCGGGACAGCATGTAAATGTCATCTGTTCCTATACCCGCAACCAAACCACGTTGCTACTTTGCAGACCTGGTGGGTTGCCACGCATCTAAAAACACAGCACATTTTCGATTTAGGGAAATCACATGATGCAAAAACACGTGCGATTTCCCTCCCTCTGCGTTTAAATAAAAGATGTAGGAACCTTTTTCCTGTATGAAACGTAGGCACAGCAGCCATTTCAAATGAAAACGCAGCTTGCAGAGCCACATAGTTGTGAACCTAGCCTTAGCCGGAGTTCTGCCGTTTTTTTTTTTTTTTTTTAAAGTCAGCAGCTACAAATACTGCAGCTGCTGATTTTTAAAATATGGACACTTACCTGTCCAGGGCAACTGCAATGTTGGCACCCGAAGCCAATCTATCCCTCTGCTGTCGGGTGTTGCCGCTGCCATCCTCGATAAGGGAATCAGGAAGTGAAGCTTTGCGGCTTCACTTCCTGATTCCCTACTGCCCATGCACGACTTGCACTATCCCACTGGTCCCTGCTGTTTTCTGGGACCCGTGTGTCTCCCAGAATACAGATGGAGGGGGGACAGGAAGTGGCGTAGATACCCACGGGTAGCTCAGGTATCTATACCCGGAAGTGGGAGCAAAATACTTGTATTAGACAGGTATCTGCTCCCCCCCTCGCCCCTGAAAGGTGCCAAATGTGACACCGGAGGGGGGAGGAACCAGAAAAGCGGAAGTTCCATTTTTGTGTGGAACTTGGCTTTAAAGCCTACTATAACTCCAGGAATACTATGACCCAAAATGAAAGGGCTGCTGTGACCGTGCAAACGCGGCTCGCAGAGCTGCATAGATGTGAATCTAGCCTTAAAGCCAACTGTAACTCCAGGAATACTATGACCCAAACAAACTATTTTCTTTACAAATCAATGCAGAAGCTATCAGTGCTGTATAAACCGTAAGTAGCATCAGTTACAGTACATACAGTATATAGCAGTGTGTTCTGGTCACAAAGTATTGAGACTTGCAGTCTGCTGGAAAAATATCAAGTCAGGCTGAGCGCCGCTCAGCTATTTATAGGAAACATTGCATTTTTACTAATGGAGAGGTGGATGTATGACGTCACGATCTGCACCATAGCCAATAGTGGGAAAGCCTTATATTTATTGATAAAAATACAAGGATTTCTTTCGATGGCTCAATTTTGTTCCAAGAAGGGGATGGTAAGTCCCCATACTGATACCAGAACAAGGCACTGTATACTTACTGTATGTATACTGATGCTGCATACAGTTTATACAGCACTGGCATGCACTGCATTGATTAGTAAAAGAAGTAGTTGGTCCAAACAAGTCATAGTATTCCTGGAGTTAGGCTTTAACTCTTCAGATTTGAAAGCACTAGGGTCAACAGTTTAAATCGCAACCATGACACAACCTGTATGGAATTTGTATGTTCTCTCTGTGCTTGGGTGGGTTTCCTCCATATACTCTGGCTTTCTCCCACATTTCAAATACATATTGGTAAGTTTTTTAGCTAATGTTTAAATTGTGTATGTATGCATGTGGGGTAGGGACCTGAGATCTCCTTAAGGCCTCTTTCACATGAACGATCCGTTCAGGTCCGCCTGTCAGTTTTTTTAGGCGGACCTGAACGAACCCTCCATAGACCTCTATGGAGCGTCGGATGTCAGCGGTGACATGTCCGCTGACATCCGACCTGCTCCGATCTGAAAAAGTGTAACGGAGGAAAAACCTACTTTTCCATCCGTTTTCGGATCGGGTGACGACGGAGTCTACGGTCCGTCATCATCCGATCCCCCATAGGGGAGAGCGGCGCTCTGACCTGTCATCTGCTTTCTCAGCGGGGATCCACAGAGCAATCCCTGCTGAGCAGAGCGGATGTTCACGGGGCGGATCATCATGGATCTGTCCCGTGTGAAAGGACCCTTAGACTGCTTTCCACACTGAGGCGCTTTACAGGAACTACAGCACTAAAAATAGCGCCTGCATAGCGCCTGTAAAGAGCCTCTCCTGTCTCTCCAGTGTGAAAGCCCGAGTGCTTTAACACTGGAGCGGTACGCTTGCAGGACAGTAAAAAAAAAGTCCTGCAAGCTGCATCTTTGCAGCATTGTAGGAGCTGTTTACACCACTCCTAAAGCGCCTCTGCCCATTGAAATCAATGGGGCAGCACCGCCGAACCGCTGCGGCGGTTTTAACCCTTTTTCGCCCGCTAGCGGGGGTTAAAAGTGCCCCTCTAGCGGCCGAATAGCGCCTCTAAAACGATGGTAAACCGCTGCTGAAAATAGCAGCTCTTTACCTCCAACGCCACCGACACCTCGGTGTGAAAGCACCCTAAAGGGCAGGGACTGATGTCAATGTAGAAAATCTAAAGTAATTAGAAAGCTATTAGAATGTGGCGCTTACTAAATATAATAAAACCTCACATATAATGATGAAATAAAGTGCATCCAAAACCAATCAAGGTGCAAACTATGCAAAATCAGGAAAATGCACAAATATATATATAACGTGATTCTAATGCAAATAATGTGATATAAGCAACGATTCTCACTTAAATAATAATGGAAATAAAGTGCATAAAGTGTGCAAATCAAGCAAATACGTATTACCAAAAATGTGCAATCTGAGCAGCAAAGTAATTAATGTGCAAATAACAATATGATGTTTCCAAAAGGATGTGTGAAAAATAGTCCCATTTAAAGTGCAAATAAGTCCAGCATATATAGTAACATATAAATGTATCCAGCAGTGCAAAAAAGTTCATCCAAAAAAAGTGCAAGTACCAAATATCCAAGAAGATTTCACCATCCGAGGTGCGCAAATGGTTTGCCCCAGCCTCTCACCTCAAATAGATCAATAAATATGTCTTCCTGCTAAATGCTGGTTCCACAGCAAACTATCGATTTCCAGGGCATCCAGGGACACATAGCACAGGACAGGACAGGTTCCACTCAGAACAGTCCTCGTCATGGTCGACCAAGGAAGTTGAGTGCACGTGCTCAGCGTCATATCCAGAGGTTATCTTTGGGAAATAGACGTATAAGTGCTGCCAGCATTGCTGCAGAGGTTGAAGGGGTGGGGGGTCAGGCTGTCAGTGCTCAGACCATACGCCGCACACTGCATCAAATTGGTCTGCATGGCTGTCATTCCAGAAGGAAGCCTCTTCTAAAGATGATGCACAAGAAAGTCTGCAAACAGTTGGGTTACTGGAACCATGTCCTGTGGTCTAATGAGCCATGATAAACTTATCTGGTTCAGATGGTGTCAAGCGTGTGTGGTGGCAACCAGGTGAGGAGTACAAAGACAAGTGTGTCTTGCCTACAGTCAAGCATGGTGGTGGGAGTGTCATGGTCTGGGGCTGCATGAGTGCTGCTGGCACTGGGTAGCTACAGTTCATTGAGGGAACCATGAATGCCAACATGTATTTTAACATACTGAAGCAGAGCATGATCCCCTCCCTTTGGAGACTGGGCCACAGGGCAGTATTCCAACATGATAATGACCCCAAACACACCTCCAAGATGAACACTGTCTTGCTAAAGAAGCTGAGGGTAAAGGTTATGGACTGGCCAAGCATGTCTCCAGACCTAAACCCTATTGAGCATCTGTGGGGCATTCTCAAATGGAAGGTGGAGGAGCGCAAGGTCTCTAACATCCACCAGCTCTGTAATGTCGTCATGGAGGAGTGGAAGAGGACTCCAGTGGCAACCTGTGAAGCGCTGGTGAACTCCATGCCCAAGAGGGTTAAGGCAGTGCTGGAAAGTAATGGTGGCCACACAAAATATTGACACTTTGGGTCCAATTTGGACATTTTCACTTAGGGGTTTACTCACTTTTGTTGCCAGCAGTTTAGACATTAATATATATATATATGTTAGATTACTTCTGTTCGTGGTCACCTCTGACCTTACTATGTGCTAACATTCCTAGTCTTGTTTCTATTATTTCATTATTTGGTGAAGCTGTTTTTAACTAGTCTCCTCTGGACTTGAGTGATGCTGTATTTATCTATTTTATCATCTGTAATACATCCTTAAACCAAGTAAATTTGTTTTATTATTATGCTACCTTTGAGTTGTTGAATTATTGCACTACATCCACATATCTAAAAGGTTAAGCATAGTAACCTGGTAACAAACAAAAAAATGTAACAAGAAGCTTAACCCTTTATTACAATAACAAAGCTTCTCCCAGAGGCAGGCAGGAGCAATCAACCACCAGGCTTGTCAGAATCCAGGTCATCCAGGTCTGAACCTGCAACCTCTGCTGTGTCTGATAGTGACTCTTCTTGCTGAGCCACCTGGGATGCTGGAAAGCAGCAGGGACAATTACTTGAACCTTGAAACCTTAGCTCCTTGCATTAACTTTAATTTAATTTTTTTTTTTTTAGCCATGCATTTGCACTTTCTGTTTGCCAGATTATTGTGCTCTCTCCAGCCAATATCTCACTATTGTCACTCCTGCTCCCGTCTGTATCTTCGCTACCACTCGCTCCTGACTTTTGGCTTGTTCCTCGACTACGCTTCTGCATTATCTCAACTTGAAACCACTTGTTACCAACCTTTGGCTTGTTTACTGACCATTTCTGCTATATCTGCTACTGGACATTGTTAGGGAAATAATTCACCATCTCAGACCGTCCTCGGGCATCAAGGTAATATTTATTGCATATGCAAGAGAAATGAATAGCATTACATCTTCATGCTGTCATTTTCATTTCTAAGGAAAATACTGTGGTACATGTCTTTTTTTATAAGCCCTGGACACCCCCCTTTCCTGTCTTAAAACATGCCCAGTCTCATGTATTTTCAACTTTATTCTGGACAGAACAGGAAAGGTGGAAGTGTCTGTTACCTTGTTATCTTCATCTAACAATGGTTACAGGATACTGACTTGAAAACTCCCCAAGCCAACACAAAAATACAGGATACATTCAGAAAACTGCATACCCAAGCATATTATATTGCTGACTCCATTTTATTACTAGTTTTAGCTCAATCCTAGATTCATAGCTTATTTCTAGGCCATGATAAACAAAATGGCGTCTTTCATAACTGACATTTAAAGTATAATTTCTCTAACATCTCCCCCCTTTTATACTAATAATGTCAATAATTCAAATATCCAGGTTTTTCATTTTACCAGGTATTATCATTTAGACAGATAAGTCCTTAGCGAGAGTTGTAAATTCATCATCAGGTTCCGAGTATAGTTCCGTGTCGCTCTGGAGGAGCATAGTTTTTGTTAAAGATGTGTCAATCAGTCTTTGAAGAATTCCCCTAATACAGGGAATGCAGCAACATCCACACAATGTAAGAACTGCGGCTGCCATGACAATAGAGATAAGCAAACTTTTTGCAAGATCACCCCATTTACCAAACCATTTTTCAAAGAGTCCTGTCAGGGGGTTCTCTACACCAGAGTTCTCAGCTAATTCTTCGGATAGCATTTGTAGGCCCTGTAAGGCTTTGGTGATACTTCCATCAGGTGCCGTATTGTTTGGAATAAAAGTGCAGCAGAAGGTGCCGAACATTTTGCATACCCCGCCCCTTTCTGCCAGCAACATATCCAACGCTATACGGTTCTGCCACGCTGTCAAAGAGGTGGCGTCCAATTGTGCTGCTATGCCTTTGATAGCATATCTGGTGTAATTCACAAACCTCTGCTGGTTGTAGTAGATGTAGTTTATCCAGTCGACGTTCTTGTTGGGCTGGACTCATATGAAGAGTGAGGTGAGTCCTGCTGTTATTTGATTCTGCGCTTTAATTCCATCTGGAACTCCTCGTGGAACACCTATTTTGTCTATATACACTTGGTTGTCAAATGATCCTTGTGGTGTTTCTCGCTTAATTCCTTTAAAAAAAGTATTTACCTGGTAGTTTCATTGATTCATCACTCATAGGAACTATATAAAAGGGAAGCAACAATCGTATAAGGGCACAACTACCCTCCCATCTAGGTGGCAGGTGGCCTTAGTCTCTTATCTCCACACAAACACCAAACATCAGCCAATTGCTGTTTTTGTTCCTGAAACCATTTTAGTTCATACTTAATGTCTGTAGTAAGGGTTGTAGTTGCACAGTATTCAGGGGATAGGGTGCCAACATTTGTACCATTACTGTCATTGTTAGAGAAACAAGTAACATTTCCTGGTAATGCTTGTACTGATGGGGGTATACTTTGCATTTTAGTCTTAGGGTAGCTCTTTTTCTCATTTACACATTCTGACCCAGTTATATTTTATGAAAACATTCTTATTATACAAGTCAAGTCTATTTCCTCTTTAGGGAATATAATAAGGTTTACCATACAGCATTTCATACGGTGTTAGTCCTTTAGCAGTAGGGGTAATTCTTATACTCAACAATGCCATTGGCAAACACTAAACCCATTTATTTTTCCCTGTTTCCTTCAACAATTTTCTTAGTTTACTCTTTACGGTACCATTGTGTCTCTCCACTGTGCCCACAGATTGTGGGTGGTAGACACTGTTTTTTTTTTTTTTTCAATATTGTACCATTTACCAATTTGTTGTATTGTTCGGTTTACAAAATGGGAGCCGTTGTCACTGTAAATCACAGAGGGGATCCCATGAAATGGAATCACCTCTTTAATAAGTACTTTGGCTACTGACTGCCCATTTGGGTGTGTCATAGGAAAAGCTTCCGCCCACTTTATAAACAACAATAATCATAAAATCCATGCATATCGTGTGAAAGGGATAAGAGGGTTGTGGGAAATGACCTCTTAAGGGTCTTAGGGCACCTTGAGCATGGTATCTGGTACAAAGCGGACATGTGAGACAAAAATCTCTAGAGTCATTCGTAAACCCATATGTTGTGAACACCTTATTGATCACCTGCACCATCCCTCCTTTTGAGATATGGGCTTGCCCATGGCTCAATAACGCAGCATATCTAAATAGTGATGTAGGTAAGATGGGTTTACCTTCTGTACTTGTGTATATACCATTGACCAGCGTTGCCCCTTGAGATAACCACTTTTGTTTTTCACCTGCCGGTGATGTTTTCTGCATTTCTGATAACCATGTTTTATCAATAGCTTTCCGTACCTCACCATTTTCTTGGGGACCTGTATAGTATATGTGTGTGGTTTTTTTGCGGTCCTGTAGCAGCTTCCCTTGCGATCTTTGTCTGTTAGTGCATTTCCTAGAGTAATTGGATCTGTTCCCTTTCTGTGTGCTGTACATTTAAAAATAGCCACTTGTGTTGGTTTCTGTACATTTTCTAGAAGGGCCAGGATAAGATCTCTATGTGAGATTGGTTTACCTGTGGACGTAATCATACCCCTATTTTTCCATTGCTGGGCAAATATGTGTATAGTAGAAAAAGCGTATTGGCTGTCTGTATAAATATTTATTTTCTTCCCTTCCCCTAGACTACAGGCCCTAGATAGGGCAATAATTTCAGCTTGTTGTGTAGAGTAGGAACTGGGAAGGGGTCTGGCTTCAATGACCTGGTCATGCGTTACTATAGCGTATGCCGTTTGATGTACCCCTTTATCGTCCTTTTTACAAGACCCATCAACACAAAAGGTAATGTCAGCATCTAGAAAGGGAACATCCGTGAGATCCTTCCTTACAATCTACAGTCTGATAAAAGGTTTTACTTTAATTAGGAAGGCTAAGCATAACCCACAATGAGGTGCTTTACCTTCGTAAATGCATCCTCTGCTTGCACATTCCACTGAATGGAATCTTTTGCAGACATTAGTGAACCATAGATGAGATCAGAAAGAGGCTCCACCTCCATAGCATAATTTGCTATCCATGCTCTACAGACATTTGCCATGCCAAGAAATTACATCATTTATTTTTTTGGTATGTGATTTCGGGACTTGAAGGATGGCCTCTTTTCGGATCTCATGCAAAAGTCTACCTTCTTGAGATAAAATGTAACCCAGGCATTTCACCTTTTCTTTCCACAGTTGTAATTAGTCTTTGCTGACCTTTTGACCTTGGTCTGCGAGGAAATGCATCAGAACCATGGTAATTTTACATACATTACTACCAGAATGTCATCCACATACAAGAGAATTTAACTCACACTGGGAGGTACAAACCGAGACAAATTATTGGACATTCTTTGTGAGAATATAGTTGGACTTTCACAATATCCCTGGGATAACCTAGTGTATGTGTACCTCTTTTTTTTTCCATGTACATAAATGCAACCCAGAACTGACTGTCTTTGTGTAAGGGAATGGAAAAGAAGGATTACTGTTTTCAATAACAGAAAATACCTCGTTCTCTGGGTAGGGCTCGTTCAGGAGGACATGCATGTCTGGGACCACCGGGGCCCTCGGTAATACGGCCCCATTGACTGCCTGTAAATCCTGCACGAGTCTCCACCCATCTTTCTGTCCCTTATGCCTCCTATACCTCTGAATCCCTCTGGATTTTAGTTTCTCATCTGTCAGTTGGACCCAGTTCGTGATAAGTTCTCCTAGCTCATGCCATGATACCTTGGGGTTCCGGGTGACCGAAACATGAGGTACAGTATTCTGCCTGTATATTTGCAGAATAGACTATGGTAGGAGACAAGTAGCCACGCTATTTCCTTCCTTATCACAGTACAGACATTTTAATAGAACTTCAGTGTTAGTGAGACTCATTAACTGTTTCTCATAGAACTTATCAGGCCCAGAGATCTTTCTGTAGTACATGGTGCAATAGAGGTTTGCCTGGACCTTATACCTTTTCCTCAGAGACTCTTCATCAATTATTTCTGCCAGGGTTTTGGGTATATTTAATCCCTCAGTTTGCAAATTCCAGGCTGTACCAGTATCAGGGCTCATTATCCACGGCTGTGATTTGTTTTTCACACAGCCGATGGGCTCTGAGACCTCCCTCCACTGGTATGACAGAAATATCAAGAGCGTGCAACATGTCTCTACCCAACAAATTAACAGGACATTTAGTCATAATGACAATTTTACACTGAGCCTATTTACCTGTCTGTGGATCTTCCACAGTAAGGCCTTCAGACATGACCTCCTGGTGCATCAACCCATTTTGCAGATTCTACATATACTACACCTTTTTCTTTACCTTTTTCATATCCAGCGGGTGTATTAGGGTCCTACAAGCCCCAGTATCACAGAGAAATGTTAGCCATCAACCCTTCACAACCAAGATTATTTCTGACTTGACTTTAGCATGCAAACAAGTTTCAACAGCGCACACATCCAAAATTTCAGATTCTTTCTCATCATTTTCTTCTGTATCTCTCTCTGCAGACATACTAACATCTTCTAGTCATGCTTCTTCCTCTCTGTTTGACCTACATTCTTTTACCAAATGACCTCTTTTACCTCACAGGAAACACTCCCTTCTCTTTTGTTTTGTTTTTTTTTGTTTTCATAGTCCTGAATGCGGGGCCTTGTTCAGGTGTTTCCCATCCTTCTGTTCTCTATCCTTGTTATAAGAGCATTTCTCCTGTTTTCTAGTGCTGCATCATCATGAGGCAACACAACTCCCTGATTGTTTAATCCACTCCAATTCTCCCACTACATGATGCCAGTCGGGACCCAGGATCTGTCTGATATTCTGCTCTATTTCCCTCCCAATAAGATGATAGTTAGCAATCATTCCCATGATACCATCCCTGATTTGAGCTATGTTGACCTTGGGATGTGGTACCCCTTCAGTAGTTTTTTTTTTTTTTAACATCCTCGGGGGTCCAGGGGCGATATACCATCATAGTGTTGGGGACTACTATACCACCTACATTTTGTCCTGCCCTAGGGTTGGGAACTTCAATTAGCGGAAATTCTTCCTCTCCACATTCTGTTTGTTCCCCTGCTGAGGGGGATATCAATTGGTTCACCAGGTCCCCGAAAAATTTTGTAACAGTTGCTGTAAAGGGGGTCCCTTGTGGACTCCTCTGGACAGCAAGAGTCATCTTGAGAGGGGGTTTAGCTGCAGCCATAGGAGAATCGGTTGCATCTGCGGGTGACCCAGGTGACCATGGGGGAACAACAAACAGTGGAGAGTCAGGTTGCATTTGGTTTGTTACGTTTTGTTCAGTCAATACTTGCTGAACTAAACTTCAGAGGACGGTCATATTATTGTCCTCCTCTTTGTTCAAAAACATAGTCTTTTTATGGTTTTCTGAATTTAACCTATGGTTAGCCTCCTCAAGCCATTTCTTTGCCTGGGGAAGGCCTATTTTCTTCTGTTTTCTTATTTTCATGCCGGCATCATTTTTAAGCTTTCTACACAGTATTACACAATAATCCTTATTTAAAAACGCATCAAAATCATACTTTGTTTTCCACATTTAAAGAAATGTCACATTCTCTTTGTCTAGACTACACATATACTTAACATCTTCATTCACACCAACATATTTTCCATGGATCATACCTACTTTGTTTATCGTGCACACGGAGCTCTTTTTTTGTTAATGTCTTCTCACGATGACACAACACACGCACACAGTATCTTATCACTTGCAATCACTCACAGACTTTCTAGTCATGATATATCACTTCTAGATTACTGATCTTGTGTATTGCTAAAACACTGGTGTCTTAGAGAATTACAGAATTACGAGGAGACTGAATTCTCCCGACTGTTCCTTCATCGTTACTTCACTAACTTGTAGAGAGCATTTACAGAATTACGAGGAGACTGAATTCTCCCGACTGTTCTTTCATCCTATCAAAACATTTAATATTTCAGTCCTTGATCCAAGGGTATTTATGTGCCTGCTCAGGATTAATACAACATATGAGGCTGGCATGAACACTGCGGTCCGCCAAATGTCCTCTATTTGTTACCTGGAAATCTATCAGGCCACACCCTTGTATCGGGGGGGGGTTCTTTATCTGGAAGTATTTTTGATCCAAGGGTATTTATATGCCTGGAAAGCTATCAGGCCACACCCTTGTATCAACGGGGGGTTCTTTATCTGGAAGTATTTTTGATCCAAGGGTATTTATATGACTAGAAATCTATCAGGCCACACCCTTGTATCAACAGGGGCTTCTTTAGGTTTTGATCTAGGAGTATTTATGTGTCCCCAAGGGATTTTCTGCAGTTTACAAGGCTGTCTGGATCTAAGATCCAATCGACAAATTTCCTTTATCTGCACCCGAATATTAGTATGGGACCATACCCCTATATCAAATGACAATTAACCAGAAGAAACAAACAAGAACACACAAGAGAGAACACCCGCAGTGCTCGACTGCCGCCAGGTCGCCCTGAGCGCGTCTTCCCAAAACGTGGGCTAGTCACTAGGTCTGCCCATCCAGGATGGCCACAGACGGATCTATACGGGGAATACGTGACCACTTATTTCCCCTCAACAAGAGTAAAGCAGATAGGACAGAAACAGATAAACATTCAATCAATCTCTATATTGTATGTATATATTCAGATCCCTTATTCATCAAATTCCTAATCAAGTCTAACACAAAAGGTTAATAATAAAATAAAAATAAAAATCTTACCTTGTCCCGAGAGCGGTCTCTTGTGCTGATCCGGTAAGTCCCTGCCCGGGAGGCACTAGTTCAGTGGACCGGCCTCTTTTTAACATCTAATTTAAGACGGAGGACTTACAGTTTTGCCGTACGGTCATCGGTCACTGTTGGCCAGTGCTTCTCGGGGGACTCCCGGCTCCTCGAAGGACCAAATTGTTAGGGAAATAGTTCACCATCTCAGACCGTCCTCGGGCATCAAGGTAATATTTATTGCATATGCAAGAGAAATGAATAGCATTACATCTTCATGCTGTCATTTTCATTTCTAAGGAAAATACTGTGGTACATGTCTTTTTTTATAAGCCCTGGACACCCCCCTTTCCTGTCTTAAAACATGCCCAGTCTCATGTATTTTCAACTTTATTCTGGACAGAACAGGAAAGGTGGAAGTGTCTGTTACAGACTGTTATCTTCATCTAACAATGGTTACAGGATACTGACTTGAAAACTCCCCAAGCCAACACAAAAATACAGGATACATTCAGAAAACTGCATTTCCAAGCATATTATATTGCTGACTCCATTTTATTACTAGTTTTAGCTCAATCCTAGATTCATAGCTTATTTCTAGGCCATGATAAACAAAATGGCGTCTTTCATAACTGACATTTAAAGTATAATTTCTCTAACAGACATTGGCTTGCTCACTTCCCGGTGGGGCGATCCTGAGGACTGTGACCTGATACTGACATGCAGCAAAACCGATCTCCACCATCAGGAGCACTAGTGAACACTGGTTAGTACATAGACTCCACACAGGTGAGCCTGTGTCATCCGCCAGGGTGACCTGCTTCTGTACTTATTCAGATGGCCTGTGCGAGCCTCTCTACTGCTAAAGATACTGGTCTGACCCCTGAGTGTGACACAGTCTTGGGGATACACCTGACCAGAACTGGAAAATAAATTGCTGCCTAGCTGAGTACAGCAGAGCCAAAAACTAAATTTAGCCAGCCTAGGAGAGAGCACTACATAGGATTCTCATGCAATGTGAGTTTAAGTAAAATTTTCATACACTGCATATTTTAAAATGGCAAGTGATACAGACAATTTACACAGTAGTCTCTCTCTCTCTTTTTTTTTTTTTTATTCTTTCACTACCAGAACAATGATGGCTGATTCACCATCTATATTTTTCTTATTAATCCTTTAACTGCCAAGGAAGTAGCCAAGCTGTCATCCGGTAATACTACTAGACATACTGAATTACAACTTCTCTGGTGACCAGCTACCATATAAGGCAGTGGTTCTCAACCTGGGGATCAGGACCCCCTGGGGGGTCAAATGATGATTTGCCAGGGGTCACCGAATCCTGGGGTGTTCTTGAAGCCCACACCGCTCTCCCAGCCTTTTTGCCGCCCAGCAGGGTTGTCCCTGGAGCCTGTGACTGCCCAGTTGGGCTGTTCCTGGAGCCTGTGGCCGCCCACTCAGCCTCTTCGCAGTCCCCCATTCAGTTCACGGCATGGCTGGGGGGCAGAGACTAGCGGACTAGCTGACTGGTGAATGTGAAGTGGGAGGGGCTGGAGGAGACCCTATCTCCTGATTTCGGCATAGGTGTCACTGCTACGAGACACCACAAAGTCGTAGACACAGTGAGTAACACTACCTGTGATTATAGTTGCCATTAAAAGTCCCCACTACAATTCTCAGGGGACTTTGCTCAAGAGCACCTAAGTTGGCTGATCAGAACTCCCCCCAGCACTGCCACTCATCCCAACTCCCCCACCCCCCCACCAAGGAGTAAGAGAAGGCATAAAAATAGAGAATACATGTAAGGGAGAGGAAAAGAGGAGGAGGAACAAAGAAAAAGGGAGAGAAAGAATAATAGAAAACAAGAAAGACAGCTAGAGAGAGGGATGGGGGAAAAAAAACAAGAAGTTAGGATAGAGAGGGATAAAAGGGAAAGAAAGGAGAACAAAGAGAAAGAGTGGTACATACTAAAATGTACCATAAAGGGTTTTAATACAGTACGAGTGGAAGGGACTCAGGGAGCGCTAAATGTCCGTGGGTTAGGGGTGCAAATTACTTGTCTTGCCTTGGGTGCTGACAACCCATGCTAGGAAAATAATTTTACTGTTAGGGGTCCCCACAACTTGGGAAATTTTATCAAGGGGTCACGGCACTAGGAGGTTGAGAAACACTGATATAAGGGGACTTTCAGACAGCTGGTAAGCTTGCTGGTCTCTAAAAATATTTTAAAATACTTTGGTTTCCCTTTTTGCCTTACTCTGCATTTATCTTTAACTTTTTCTTTACTAATGTAGCACTAGGAGCCGCTGAGAATTCATTGGATTCTCCCTATGTAATCTAGTGGCTGCCAGTCACACAAGCAACAGTCCATTCACTTCAGCTCCATTAAACAGTCTAGGGGTGTCTTCTTAAGGTTTATTGCTGAAGAAATGTAACAGAAGAGGGGTGTATGGGAAACTCCAAAATGCTTAAAAACAGTTAGCAGGGGACACTCTTCTCTTCATAAAAAGTAGCACATTCTAGCTCTTACAGCTGATAACCATGAGGTATAATAAAGAACAGTTTGTTCACAGCTGGGGATCATGAGGTAGCTCCAGAACAGTTAAAGTCTCATAGCTGAGGAGTCAGCCAGGTTCTCTACTCATAGGTCCTAAAGAATCCAGCTCATCAGAATTAATCCCTTGATAGAGAGGTCCAATATTCAGCCCTGAAGTGCTTCGGGGACAAACAGTCCTCTGAAGCTCAGGGATCCATCAGTCTTGGGGAAAAAAACAATCTCCTCAAGTCTTCAGGCTATTTACTACTTCTCAGATCACCTTCAGTCACACCTCTCCAAGGAGACATACTCCAAGGCATAGTAAATATTTAGGTCATTAATTTCCCACCCTAAGCTCTGGAAGCTTCTCTCAGCAGCAGGGGGAAACAATCAAGCCAAGGCAAATGATCACTCCTCCTCTGATTACAGAGCAAGTCAAAAACTAGATTTACCTAGCATCCTATACTAGGTGGGAGGTACATTTACCCCCTCCCCCCCAAAAAATAGGCCCTGTCCTCAGAGGACAGAACAAAAAAATAGCTCTTGTCGCCAAGAGCGGAGTATCCTACAATAACAGGGGTGGTAACAAGACAATTAAAAGAGAAGTATGGGAATTAGGGTTATTACAGATTTATACTTACCTAGGTAGATGCAGCATCATTCTGATGCAGCATCTGTCCCCCGGCACTCTACACTGAGAACCGAGCGATCTAACACTGCCAATCCCTTGGCTCTTACAGCTCCCCGAGCAGAGAGCTGGTGACTGTCAGTCACAGCACTCTGCTCTGCCCCCTCATCACTCACTTGGGAGCTGAGCTGTAGAGGGGGCGGGAGCGGCTGACTCAGCCTCTCAGCGGCTCGCTGAGAAGCTGAGCCAGGTGTCAGTCCAGGGATCTAGGCAGATCCAGACTCTGTGGTTATGATGACGTGGAGCCTGGACCGACTCTGTGACATCAGCAGAGAGCAGACTTCAGCTCGCTATCTGCTGAAAACATTGTCACAGGAGTGCACAACGAACTGCACTCTTGTGATCCACAGGAGAAGTACAGCCAAACGAGCTTTGGCTGTACTTCTCCTTTAACAGTGTAACAAGGATGTACAGTATGTACAGTATGTGACATCGTACAATATTTTGGGAGGTCAAATATGTAGTCGTCTTACAACAGATTTACATATAAATATTTTCACTTATTCAGACAACTTACCTTGGTAGAGTCGTACCTCTAGCTAGTGCAACAGAGCTTGATTGAAGTCATTCCTGCTGAGGTATATCCTGCAAGGTAAACAATTTAGTAACACAGTAATAAAGCTGAAGCACCATCTCTGCAGAGATGACCCTCTGTGTAATTAATAGACAATGTGCACTGCCAAAAAAATTGTTTTTTTTTTTCATTTTTCGGGTCATTCGTTATGATCGAAGTTCTTAATAAATTAGTAAATTCAAAAATTCGGAAATAAGAAATTCGAAAATTTAGAAAATTCAAAAATCTGAAAATTAGATTTCGAAATTCAGAAATTCGAAAGTTCGAAAATCTGAAAATAAGAATGTAAAATATAGTGAAGAAGCGCTAAATAACTCTAAAACAATACTTAAATATAAAGTGCTAATAATTAAGTGCTAATATTATGCAAATATCTCACTTCCCAATATGCAAAACAGTGCAATACAATGACATCAACGAAATAGGGCCAACAGATCAATACAAGGATAGGTGATCCAATAATAAAGTGTATCCAAAGTATGAAAAAGTAATAGGCAATAGTCTCTTTTGAGTGTATAGATAAAAATATGTGCAAAAACATGAAACAAAAGGGAGAGGGAAAGGAAACAGAGTCCAATTGTAGATAAAATATGATAGCTTGTACATATCCTTCTCCAATCCACACCCTGTGTGTGCTAGCCTCTCACCTTAGGTTCCACGACCAACTCCTTTAAAACATAGGGGATTATTTACTAAAGGCAAATCCACTTTGCACTACAAGTGCACTTGAAAGTGCACTTTGAAGTGCAGTCGCTGTAGACCTGAGGGGGACATGCAAGGAAACTAAAAAACAGCATTTTATCTAGCACATGATTGGATGATAAAATCAGCAGAGCTTCCCCTCATTTCAGATCTTCCCTTCAGATCTACAGCGACTGCACTTCCAAGTGCACTGAAAGTAAGTAAATGAACCCCATTGTCTCCAAGACCACAGGGCCTCCATAGTGTAGTAGTTAAAAATAGTTTGTTTTATTTAAAAATAACATAACAGTTTAAAATGCAAAAAACTGTTATGTTACTTTATTTTTAAATAAAACAAACTATTTTTAACTACTACACTATGGAGGCTCTTCTCTTCTACCCTGTTGTCTTTGAGACAATGTTTTAAAGGAGCTGGTCATGGAACTTGGATTCTATGGAGAAACAGCCTTGATATTGCAGTGATCATTTGTCCAGGATATGTCCACGAAGGAGGAAAAGAACCTATCGGTGTTATACGTCTGTTGATGCACGACTAGACCCATTTGGGGGTCTATCTTTAAGGTGAGAGGCTAGCACACACAGGGTGTGATTGGAGAAGGATATCTACAAGCTATCATATTGTATCTACAATTGGACTCTGGTTCCTTTCCCTATCCCTTTTGTTTCACTTTTTTGCACATATTTTTATCTTTACACTCAAAAGAGACTATAGCTTATTACTTTTTGATACTTTGGATACACTTTATTATTGGATCACCTATCCTTGTATTGATCTGTTGGCCCTATTTCGTTGATGTCCATGTATTGCACTGCTTTTCACATTGGGAGGTGAGATATTTGCATAATATTAGCACTTTATTATTAGCACTTTATATTTAAGTATTGTTTTAGAGTTATTTAGTGCTGCTTCACTATATTTTATATTTACTCATTGGTGCTGACAACACTATAGAAGTTCAGCAGCTTTATACTCTTTGCATTAAGCACTTTATTGCTTGTATCGTTTACACGTCTAGTAGCGCATTAATACTTCACTTACACATGAAAATAAGAATGAAAATCTGAAAATTTGAAAGAACAAAAATCTGAAAATTAGAAAATTTGAAAATCCAAAATAACAACTAACTAACTAGCTAATAATAACTGTTAAATTCTAGGTAATGGAATTTCCTTTCAAATTTGGCTGTTAGTGAACGTAACGAATACCAATTTATCCAAAGTTACGAATTATCCAAAATAACATTGCATCTAAACGAGTAGAACAGAATGAATTAATAATATTAAATAATAATAATAAAACGTTTTTATTATTATTATTTGTTATTAACTTGTTACGTTCCATTTCGTTTAGATGCAGCATTCGTTATTTCGGATAATTCGTAACTTTGGATAAATTCATATCCGTTACGTTCACTAACAGCCAAATTTGAAAGGAAATTCCAATACCTATAATTTAAAAGTTAGTAATAGTTATTATTAGTTAGTTATCAATTCAGATTTTCGAATTTTCAGGTTTTCGAATTTTTGGATTTTTGTTCTTATTATCGGATTTTCGTTCTTTTGAATTTTCGGATTTTCGTTCTTATTTTTGAATTTTTGACTTTTGAAAAACTTTGTTAAATTGCCGCCTTGGCATCCAAACAGCCTTCACAGATTATCCTTAGCTTAGGATATTCTGTGTAGGCTGTTTGGATGCCAAGGCGGCAATTTTTGCACATTTTAAAGATTCTAAAGTAAGTGTAATGATTTTAAACCTTTTAATAAACCTTGCAGTATTACACTATATGCCCTCTTTTCTTCACTTGTCCAGACTTTACTACCCTGATCGTCTTTGACTAAGTAAAGTATATCGGATCTACATCAAGTGGTGGAGGAGAGGAGATTCCATTCTCTGAGGCACAACCAATCTACATATCTGCTGGACAGGAGACACCTTCTTGATATACACAAGCGTATTTATCATTTTTATCTGGTGAGTGGGGATCCAGGAGGGGAGCACAGGAAGTCACCAAGATTACATCAACGTGTCACCAGCCCTATACCTCACACTTGATGAACTTTATTGATTGCACCTTATTTTGCACTTTTTTGAACTTTATTGAATGCATTTTTTTGCACTTTATTGGCACTTTGCTCTACATGTTGTCACATGATACATTTTTGATGCGAGTTTATGTACATTTATGTTTTAGAGAGGCAGCGCTGAGTATAAATTTTCTGTTGTCACATCTTTCCCAAAAAGACTCATGGCTGTGTTAGATCAAAAGGGTTCCACTACTAAATACTGAGCAAAGGGTCTGAATACTTAGGACCATGTGATATTTAAGTTTTTCTTTTTTAATAAAGCTGCAAAAGTGTTCTGTGTTTTTCTGTCAGTATGGGGTGCTTTGTGTACATTAATGAGGAAAAAAATTAACTTAAATGATTTTAGCAAATGGTTGCAATATAACAAAGAGTGAAAAATGTAAGGGAGTCTGAATACTTTTCGTCCCCACTGTATAGTGGTCCTTTTTTTAAATATTGGTGCTACTTTTGGCTTTTCTCCAATTAATCTGCTGGTACCATACCAGTCAGTAGACTGTTCGTACAAATTAGGAACAATGGTCTGGCAATTACTTGACTGAGTTCCTTAAGAACCCTCGGGTGCAAGACATCTGGTCCCGGTGACTTAATATGCCCCGTACACACGATCAGAAATTCCACTAGCAAAAGTCGGATGTGAGCTTTTGGTCAGAAATTCTGACCGTGTGTATGCTCCATCGGACTTTTGCTGGCAAAATTCTAGCCAGCAAAAGATTGAGAGCAGGTTCTCTATTTTTCGGTCGGAAAAAGTTCCTATCCGAAAATGCGTTCGTCTGTATGCAATTCGGATGCGCAAAATTACACATGCTCGGAAACAATTTGGCGCATGCTCGGAAGCATTGAACTTCATTTTCTCGGCTCGTTGCAGTGTTGTACATCACTGCGTTCTTGACAGTCGAAAGTACAGAGAACTTTTGTGTGACCGTGTGTATGCAAGGCAAGCTTGAGCGGAATTTCCGTCGGAAAAACCATCCAAGTTTTATCTGAAGGAATTTCTGATCATGTGTATGGGGCATAAATGTTGAGTTTTTTACAGTAAGTCTATTTCTAATTCGATCCTCTGTTAGCCATGAGGGTGCTTCCTGTGAAGTGTCATGAGGATAAAAATTGCAGTTTTGGTTACTGAAGTCCCTCGTTTCCCTTGTGAAGACTGAGGAGAAGAAGAGAATCAATACCTTCTCCATCTCCACATCCTTTGTAAACTCTCCAGTATTTTTCCAACTATGGTAGCCTCTTGTGCTCATCTAAAAATGTGTAGCTCACAGGCAGGACAATATCATTCACAGTTCTGTGCTATGCATAGAAAAAGTAGCTGACTCATTCCCTAATCTAAAATGACATCTCTGCATGAGTTTACAAACAACTCCCCCTTGTTATCTTTCCTGTCCTGCTATTCATAATTTCCACTTCATCACTGTGCTAATAGTTACATTTACTTTTCATTTATGGACTCCACCCAATGTAAATAATTTATTCTTAGACATCCCCTTATTGGAAAGATAAATCCGGACAGGGTTTGTTGGCAGTACTCACAATCGTCTGCTTCTGTGACAGGTATGACTGTTCTTTGTTATATTGTCTTGTTGGCTTTACTTATACATTTTTTCATTCGACTATTTACTCGTTGTGTGTTTTATAGTAAATCAAGCCAATGTTGCTGGAACCAGACAATATTTTAAGGTATATATATATATATATATATATATATATATATATACACAGTGGGGTTCACTCTGTTATATTGTAGCCATTTGCTAAAATCATTTAAGTTCATTTTTTTTCCTCATTAATGTACACACAGCACCCCATATTGACAGAAAAACACAGAATTGTTGACATTTTTGCAGATTTATTAAAAAAGAAAAACTGAAATATCACATGGTCCTAAGTATTCAGACCCTTTGCTGTGACACTTATATATTTTTTTTATGTAATCTTTATTTTAAGAATATTTTCATTTAACAACATACAAATAGACATAGTGCAATGTATAAAGGGTAGAAAGGATGTTACATAGAAGGCCTTTTTGGAGTACACTTTTCACAGAAAGAAAACGTTACTCAGGGATACACACATTTGAGGGGTCGTTTCCAGAAGGATGTATTATCATCATCTCACTATAGCATCATATGAATTCTCGCATCTATGGATCTCCCCTACCGTCCCCCTCTGGGACATCACTGAGGAGGATTAAAACCCTCAATCAAGAGCAGGGATCAGACAGCGATCCAAGGTACCAAGGCCCAACAATGAAATACAAAAACATACACCACGGTGGAGATCAAGCTGAGAATGGAAACAAAATAAACTGGAAACAAAACGTAAAAGGGGGTTTTACACCTTTTAGCATGGTAAACCAACTTAAGCTGTGTTAGGTTTGTCAGAGCTCGTCTGCACCTTTGCTCTCTAATCAATGCTGCACCGGAACCTCCCCAGCCCGACCCCGTCCATCAGGTGGGGCCGTCGTCTGTGAGGGTCCCGGGACGGATGACACTGCCGGACTGGTATAATGTATCCAGGTAGCCCAGATTGAATAAAACTTCTCATATCTCTCTTTACATTTCGCCATCCATTCCTCCAGCCATGATATTATTGACTAATGTTATCCATTCGGCGCATGTAGGTACCTGAGGCTTCTTCCAATATATTGGGATTAGCCTTCGGACCACATTAAGCAGATGTGGTAGTATCAATTTGCGGTATTGGCCGAGAGGAATGGTGGGGAAATGCAGTAGAGACTCCATGGGGGAGTCTGGGAGCTCCAGGTCTAAATTGATTTTGATCTGAGCATGAATATCCGGCCAGTAGGGCCTTAATTTGGGACATTCCCACCAGATGTGGAGGAATGAGCCTCTGAGGCCACATTCTCTCCAGCATGTGGCTGAGAGAGACGGGTATATCTTGGCAAGTTTGGAAGGGACCGTATACCATCTGGTTAGGACTTATATAGCTATTCTCTTGCATTTTTGTGTCTTCTGTGCTTGAGTGTATGAGGCAATAGAGATGGTCTAGCTGAGGCTCAGTAAAGACGTGCTGAAGGTCCTTCTCCCAGTCTCTAATGAACCCTGGTTTTCCCTCGTTATGCATGGATTGCAGGAAGTCATATAGTACCGATGTTGCTTGGGGGATAGCGGAGGTTGACATACAAAGGCGCTCGAAGGGTGATGCCAGGATGGGAGAGCGAGCTCCATGGGGTAGGCTATTAATGAAATGCTGGAGCTGTCTATAACACCACTCGTTCATTGGAAAGGTGCCATATTGTTCCCTCAGTGTTTCCAGCGGCAGTAAGCCTTGGTCTTGGATAAATCTATCACATCTGGACTCTCCATCGGCCGCCCACGTCTGAAAGAAGGATGGATGTTCCCCTGGAGTAAACCAGGGGAAGCCACCTAGGGGTGCCATAGGGGAGGTCGGCCTAGCAAGCCTTCCCCCCTATTCAAAGCGTCCCAGATTGTCAGAGCATGGGAGTTTATGGGAGAAACCAGCATTGAAAGACCCCTGCTCTCCCGGGGGACCCAGGGGGCATGCGACAGGTTCCAGCCAGCTAGGAATTTGTCAAGTGGCACCCAAAGTTTAAGAGTGACACCGTGATGTCAGCCTAGAATGCGCTGTAGAGCTATAGCCTCATAATATCTGTGGACTACTGGGACCCCCAAACCACCTTTTGCTTTAGGGCGCTGTATCGTGCGGAGGGCCAGCCTACGGCATTTCCAACTCCAAATGTATTGTATAAATATGCTATTGAGGGTTGAGAAGAAGGTCGTAGGCAAGGTGATAGGCACCATCTGAAGGAAGAACAGGATACGGGGCAGTACATTCATTTTGAGGACATGTCCCGAATCGTGTTGGTGTTTAAGGGCTCTTGCTAGCAGCCTCCCACATTTGTTACCAAATTCATAGAATTTGTGTGCCACATGGCGTATTCGAACCCTGATTTTAGTGTCCAGCAATGTGGCCAGCTCCTGTCTAAGGGATTGCAGCTCCGCCACACGTATTTTGGCTAGTAAGTTCAGTATTTCCCCCTCCTGAGCCTTCTTCAGTCTTGCCCCTTGGTATATAAGCTCCCCGCGGACTACCGCTTTATGTCCCTCCCACACCGAGCCCATTCCCACCTCGCCTGGTTTGTTCTCTGCAAAATACAGGGATATGGTATCCAATACCCATTTTTGTGCTACCGCATCATCCAGGATGCCTTCATTCAGGCGCCAGCTCCATGTCCGTGCCTCCATAGACAGGGAATGCAGGGAAATGGAGAGCGGCACATGATCTGAAATTGTGATGGAGCCGATAGAGGCGCCAGCCAGGGAATCAAGAGAGTATTGGTCCATCAGCAGGAGGTCTATATGGGTATAGACATTGTGTGTGGCCGAGAAATAGCTATAGTCCCTGTCTGTTGGGCGTAGTAGTCTCCAGCAATCAACCAAATGGTGCACCTGCAGGGATTTCAGAAAGTGCTTCAGAAAGGCAAATGAGTGGGTTGAGCGGCCTGAGGACGTGTCTAGTTGTGGGTCGGGGCTGATATTGAAATCGCCTCCTGGAATGAGCTGGCCTTCCCTGAAGGAGGACAGAGACTCCAGGACCGAGTCAATGAAGGTAAGCTGTTTGCTATTCGAGGCATACACAGCTGCAAACGTGAACCTACGGTTATAAATGGTGCCCTTGACAAACACAAACCGGCCATTGGGGTCAATTAATTGGTCTGTTAGGACAAAGGGACAATGTTTGTGGACCGCTATGGCAACCCCCCTGACTTAGGGCAAGGGGAGTTGCTGAGGTACCAGGAGTTGTACAAATGTGTGGGAAGGCGGGGGACCGAGTCGGTGCTGAAGTGCGTTTCCTGCAAAAAAATAATGTGTGCCCCATGCGTTTCATCTCAAGCCACGACACTCATATATTTAACTCAGGTGCTGTCCATTTCTTCTGATCATCCTTGAAATGGTTCTACAACTTCATTTGAGTCCAGCTGTGTTTGATTATACTGATTGGACTTGATTAGGAAAGCCACACACCTGTCTATATAAGACCTTACAGCTCACAGTGCATGTCAGAGCAAATGAGAATCATGAGGTCAAAAGAACTGCCTGAAGAGCTCAGAGACAGAATTGTGGCAAGGCACAGATCTGGCCAAGGTTACAAAAAAATTCTGCTGCACTTAAGGTTCCTAAGAGCACAGTGGCCTCCATAATCCTTAAATGGAAGACGTTTTGGACGACCAGAACCCTTCCTAGAGCTGGCCGTCCGGCCAAACTGAGCTATCGGGGCAGAAGAGCCTTGGTGAGAGAGGTAAAGAAGAACCCAAAGATCACTGTGGCTGAGCTCCAGAGATGCAGTCAGGAGATGGGAGAAAGTTGTAGAAAGTCAACCATCACAGCAGCCCTCCACCAGTCGGGGCTTTATGGCAGAGTGGCCCAACGGAAGCCTCTCCTCAGTGCAAGACACATGAAAGCCTGCATGGAGTTTGCTAAAAAAACACCTGAAGGACTCCAAGATGGTGAGAAATAAGATTCTCTGGTCTGATGAGACCAAGATAGAACTTTTTGGCCTTAATTCTAAGCGGTACGTGTGGAGAAAACCAGGCACTGCTCATCACCTGTCCAATACAGTCCCAACGGCGAAGCATGGTGGTGGCAGCATCATGTTGTGGGGGTGTTTTTCAGCTGTAGGGACAGGATGACTGGTTGCAATGGAGGGAAAGATGAATGCGGCCAAGTACAGGGATATCCTGGACGAAAACCTTCTCCAGATTGCTCAGGACCTCAGACTGGGCCGAAGGTTTACCTTCCAACAAGACAATGACCCTAAGCACACAGCTAAAATAACGAAGGAGTGGCTTCACAACAACTCCGTGACTGTTCTTGAATGGCCCAGCCAGAGCCCTGACTTAAACCCAATTGAGCATCTCTGGAGATACCTAAAAATGGCTGTCCACCAACGTTTACCATCCAACCTGACAGAACTGGAGAGGATCTGCAAGGAGGAATGGCAGAGGATCCCCAAATCCAGGTGTTAAAAACTTGTTGCATGTTTCCCAAAAAGACTCATGGCTGTATTACATCAAAAGGGTGCTTCTACTAAATACTGAGCAAAGGGTCTGAATACTTAGGACTATGTGATATTTCAGTTTTTCTTTTTTAATAAATCTGCAAAAGTGTCAACAATTCTGTGTTTTTCTGTCAACATGGGGTGCTGTGTGTACATTAATGAGGAAAAAAAATGAACTTAAATGATTATAGCAAATGGATGCAATATAACAAAGAGTGAAAAATTTAAGGGGGTCTGAATACTTTCCGTCCCCACTGTATATACATGCACTGTATATACACAAATGTAGAGCACCCCTGAAGGACCCGTAGCTGATAAGCCGATCTTTTTCCCCAAAAGTTAGTGCAGGCACACAGCATTTCCTTTTCCACACTGGCTTGGTAGCAGTCTTGGGGAGCAGTGGCGGCATGTCGATTAGGGGCGCAGGGATGCCACCCCCTAATCCATGCGCCTGGCCCCTAATCTACATGGAGGGTGCCAGATGCATGGATACCCATGGGGTTTTTTTGTAGCACGTGATTAGAGCCTGAGGCTCTAATTAGCTTCAAAAAAGGGTGGGCTCAGGTTTGTTTGCCCCCCCCCAAAAAATGAATAGACTTCTCTGAAGAGAAAAGTTTTCAGTAGATAGAGTTGGAGATAGTTAGACATATTGGGATTAGGGAATTCCAAAGGATGGGAGAGGCTCGGGAGAAGTCCTGGAGGTGATAAGGGAGCTAGAGAGCAGGAGGTCTTGAGAGGAAGAAAAGGATGATTTGGTTGGTATTTTGAGATAAGATGAATGATGTAGCTGGGGGCAGAGTTGTGAATGGCTTTGTAAGTTATTGTTACTATTTTGAATTTAATTAGTTGAGTGTCAGCCAGTGGAGGGATTAGCAGAGAGAGGTATCTGATGGTGAATGGTTTGCAAGGTGGATGAGTCTGACAGCAGCATTCATGATGGACTGAAGGGCAGATAACCTATTTAAAGGTGAGCCAATTAGGAGGTTTTTGCAGTAGTCACCAGGGAGTGAATCATCACATATTTTTATTCCAGATGGGCTCTTATTGGCAGGACCAGGGAGCTCTGTCCAATCTTTCCTGTGCAGTGGTTGACCACTCTGGCTAGTCAGCGTCCTCCAGCCTCCTAACATGCTGTTCCTTGGTGAGTCCCTTATAGCCAAGACCTAAGTCCCTGACCTTCTTCTGCAGGCTGTGCAAACTCCAGTTCCAATTTATTCAAAAATGTGCCTGTATCCATGATGTACAGGCACTCATCCACCATCTCACATGCCCTTGCTGCTACCAATCAGTTTGTGATTGTGATGAACTAGGAACACAGAGAGATAGCACCAAGATGCATATCACATGGGATACATTAATGGTACAAATAGAAATAATAATAAAGCAGATTTTGATTTAACGATAAATCATTAAAGCTGAACTCTGGGATAAGCAAATATTGTCCAAATACAATAGTGTATTGTTATTTGAATTTTACTGTGTTTTCATAGATCTGTGCAGTAATCTATTGTGAAATTTTGCTTCTCTGCAGGAACTTCCTGTATCACTTATGTTTACCAGTTTACTGGTAAACATAAGTGTGAAATGAGTGGCACAGTGGTGTAGTGGATAGCACTTTCGCCTAGCAGCAAAAAAGGGTCACTGGTTTGAACCCTAACCACGACACTACCTGCCTGGAGTTTGCATGTCCTCCCTGTGCCTGCGTGAGTTTCCTCTGGGTACTCCGGTTTCCTCGCACACTCCACAGACATGTTGGTAGGTTAATTAGATCCTAAAGACAAAAAGAGGGAAGACACCTGGGAAAAGGAGAGGCTGCCCACCCCAAAATCATAAAAATAGGAATTTACACCCAAAAGGTAAAGGGGCTTTGAAGGCAGCAGACAACAATGAAGATGTTGTAAGGTTTAAAAAGTAGCTTTATTAATGCATGAAACATCGGAGTAAAAACATGAACTGTGTACATAGAGCTATAAAATGGGCACAGAAGTATATAATAGGCTATGCATAAGTGATGTATTGAAATAGCGCTTGGATAGTCCTGACTCGTTTCGACCCCATTGGGTCTTCTTTATAGGAAATGCATGCGCTGTAGGAGAATTTTGTATACATGAAAAAAATGGTACCAATATGATTGTGTATACTTGTAAACAATGAGCACGGTTATATATGATAAACATTTTTTTTTTTAGCATAATTACCCAAGGGTATGCGTATAGCTGTGTCTTCTGAGCTTGTGATTTTTGAAGCCGCCTCTACCATCAGGTTTCAACACCAGGGCCCCACGGTCAGCCACCACCCCCAGGGAGGGAGCTTGAGCAGCAGCTGTGCGACTTCCGATGGCTTACACTTAGGAAGAACCCCCACACCCGGTAAGGGGCATGTGGATCAGCAACACCCGCGACCTAAATACCAAGCACCAACATCAGTAGAAGCATGTAGAGGTTTTTTAGAAAATTTATATGGATCAATAATAAAAGTATTAGGTTATTTATAAAATTTATCTACAGGCTGGTGGGCCTAAATTGTATCAAAAAAAATCTTTGTGTATTTTAATCAAGATTTTTAAAGCAAATGTGTGGGCATTTGCATTAAAAGGAAAAATATAATACAGACCAATTGGGGAAGTGAAAATGGGCGAGAAGAAACAAGAAAAAAAAAAAGAAGGAAAAAGGGGGGGGGGGGGAGGGGGAGGGGAAAAAGGGGGGAAGGGGAAAGGGGGGGGGACCCTAGGGTGGGAGTGAAGGTGGGGAAGGGAGGGACATATGAAGGGGAGCAGGGAAGGGAAGGACAGATGGGGAGACCAGAGGGGGAAGGGTAGGGGAAGAGGAAGGGAAGGGGGAGGGGAAGAACAAGAAACAATAAAAGAAAAGGAAAGGGAAAAAGGTATACCTAGGCCTAGGATGGAAATAGGGAAAGGGAGAAAGAAAAAAAAAAAAAAGAGAAGGAAAGAAAAAAATGATCGGGAGTGGTCAAAGGGAAAGGAAAGGGTTAAGTGGATAGGAATAGTGCTAAAGAAAAAATGTGTGGACAGGTGCAATAGCTAGACAGGAATAAAGTGTAAAGGGAATGCTAAAAAGAAAACAATAGGGAATATTGTGCATGGGGGAAAAGGATAACAGTGTGTAGGGGTAGAACTGTGGTATGTAAACAATAATAAAAGTGTTGAGAGTGCGAATCTGGAATTTACCTCTAAAGCCCCATACACACTATCAGATTTTCCCCTGAGTTTTTCCTTCAGATTTACCAAAACCATATAATATGAGGTCAAACCTTAGGAGTTTCAACGTGAATGCAATCAGGCAGGCCCTTGCACTACATGGTTTTGGTAAATCTGAAGGAAAAACTCAGCAGAAAATCTGATAGTGTGTATGGGGCTTTAGTGCCAGACGAGCAGCCGTGCCCATGTGCAAAAGACAATCTGGGAAGTTATACCAAAGAGGATATCGTGGGTGTGTGTGAGATTGTAAAGTATGTTACAATCAGGCTGACAGTGCAAAAAGTGAAAAGTTAGTCTAATATGAGAGTTTGATAAATACCTGAGTTTCAGGAGCCTCTTATGAAAGTAGTGTTTCCTGATAGAATTTTGAATATCAAATGCAGATCTCTTATGGGGGACCTGCAGTCTTTAAAAAGTAACGGCCTCTAGTTTTGATTGGTTGCTGATGATAGATCGCAGGTGTGTGCCGACCACCCCCACCCTACTCACCTGTGCGGAGGTAGTGCTGACTGTCAGCACTCCATGTGTAGGTCACCCGGCATTCCGAAGGACTGGGTTTCCGGCTCCGCCGCCACTCCGACGTAATACCGTGGCGTCATGACGGTTAATTAGATCCTGTCTAAATTGGCCCTAGTATGTGTATGTATGAATGTGAGTTAGGGACCTTAGATTGTAAGTTCCTTGAGGGTAGGGACTGATGTGAATGCACAATGTATATGTAAAGCGCTGCATAAATTGACAGCGCTATATAAGTACCTGAAATAAATAAATAAAATAAATAAATAAATAAATGCAAGACTTCGGTGGATGTAAAAAGATGTCCGCTTGGCGACTTCAGACTGTACACTTAGTGCACCGAGTGCAGGGTGTACCAAGATGGCCGTGATGGAATGTCACTTCTGTTACAAGGTTTGACGGGTTACCTAATCTCACGGAACACCAGGATTGAACTAAGTGGTTGTAGATGTTATCACTCTACATTGAAAATGGCGGCCTCTTGTGGTCATCTAGAAGATGTTATAATTACATGTAGCAGTGCCCCCGTGGGGTCAATACGTGTTCTAGCATCCACACATTTCACCCTGCTGGTGAGACATCCATTTTGGCACACTTTCCCAGATAATGAACAGTCTCTTGCTTGTTTTTGTTGTTTTTATTAGGGGATTAAACTTGGATGGGGAAAAGAAACATGGGATGCCCAAATGATGAATACTTCTCAATTAAATCAATGTTGGTTGAGTCTAAATTTGACAGTCTCTTCCTCTGCACATCTCCTGCAGCACACTACTTGAGATCAACTTGCTTCACTTCCCTGTCCAAATCTAGGTTCCTGTCACTATTAGCACATGGCTAGGCCTCACTCTGAATAAGTTATGTTGTTTTTCTAGTAGCCCTTTACAGGCAGGGGTCTGCAGACCCCTTTGTGTTAGCAACCGTTTTAGTTGAGAAGATAAGATGTGCTGACACTTGGTGTTCTACTGATCCCAGCACGTCCAATGCAAATCCTGCCAGCCCTCGTGGCTGCAACGACTTGACTCCAAAACAACACCACAGTCTCTCCCTCTGGCTCCACATCCAATCCTAGCATGTCTCTCCCAGAGCTTCACACTGTGCTTCTCACTCACTGACCCCGGCATGGATCCCTCCTGAATGACTTGCCTGGCAGTGCTCCCAACTGTCCTCTTCCTGCTCCTGTTCTAGGACACCGCTCAATGACCACTCCAGAAAAAGGGTTTCCTCATACCACAACAGTCTAATGCCCCGTACACGCGATCGGAGTGTGTTGTCGGACATTCCGACCGTGTGTGGGCTCCATCGGACTTTTTCCATCAGATTTTCCGACACACAAAGTTTGAGAGCAGGCTATAAAATTTTCCGACAACAAAATCCGATCGCGTCAATTCCGACCGTGTGTGGCCAGTTCCGACACACAAAGTGCCACACGTGCTCAGAAGAAATTCCGAGACGGAACAGCTCGGTCGGGTAAAATTAGCGTTCGGAATGGATACAGCACTTTCGTCACGTTGCAATGTTTTAAATTGTTTAATGCAGCGCACTCTCTTCTTCTTTATAATGTGAGAAGAATGAAGTAGTTTTGCTGCTCATATTCACACAGACTTCTCACAAACCTATTTCTTTATTATTTATCGGGATTCCCTCAATATATTTTGATTTGTCACATCTGACCAAATTTCTTTTTGGTTGTTTTTAAATAAATTTTTTTTTTCAAGGCTGTTTTTTTTTTTTTTGGGTTTGTATTTTTTTCAAGGCTGTTTTTTTATTTTGTGTTTTACTCCATAATATTTTTGTGTGTGTTTTGTGTGTCAAGTTACCACAACACCATTGATATCTTGTATTATTTAATCTCAAGGAGATTGCTTGGTGTTGGTGTCCCTTGTTAATTTCACATAGTATTTTTGAAATGTACCTGCCTACTCACAAACAAACTGTCCTTTTTGAAGGAAAACACACCTAGGCGAGTATAATTGAAAAAAATCCTTTATTAAGGGCTCAGAACCAAAGAGGGAGGCAACGCTGGAGAAACAGCAGAAATTGGCGAAGCCTTTGACCCCCAGGGCACACATCAATTCTTTTCCAGCAAAATTGGTGGCCTGAGGAGTCCAGGGAATGGAGTGCAGTCTGGTCCAGAAGTCCCAGAGATCTGGAAAGCAGCAGATGACATCTGTGTCCCCAGGCTGTGGTACTACAAGAGGCTGCATCTTTTGCCAGACCAGACTGAACCCAGGGCCATCACTCTCTGGTCTTCTTTCCACGCTTCCTTCCCGGCTGTGGCTCTGGTGTTGGAGATGTGGCAGGAGGAGGAGTAGGACCTGGAGGAGGAGGAGGAGGAGGAGGAGTAGGACCTGGAGGAGGAGGAGGACTATGTGTGAGGTCACAAATGTGAGTAGCACATGTTATTTGGCCCCTTAACCCCTTATTGAGGGTTTTCAAAATTAGGAACTCACACAGGAGTCGTTGGCCTTCCTCCATCTGCATCATTTTGCAGGCAGTTATGTCAGCAAAGTCCTCCTCCACAGTGTGGGGGGTTCTCAGGGCCTCTGTAGCCTTCCAAAAGAGGCCTATGGCAGCCTCCTCCAGGTTACTCCTCTTCCTAGCACTTTGTCTTTGAAGGTGTAGGGGAGGGACCTGGATATCAGGCAGCCTGCTTGGCCCAGCCACCTCCTGGCTGAGACTTCCCTGTGTATGAAAAAGGGACATGGTTTTAGTTTTTGCTTCATCAATCACAATCAGAAATTATTAGTACTCCAATCTAACATATAGTTAACATCATTGATTGGACAACCAGAAATATTTAGAAGAATGCTATACCTGGCTCAAGCTGGGCTCCTCCACATGTTGCTGCCTGGAAAGCCCAGGTTGGGCGTCAGAAGCCTCAGCTGGGGGGGGGGAAGGAAGTGTGGAAGGAAGAGTGGAGAGTGCTGGCCTGGGTTCAGTCTGACCTGCCAGAAAATGCAGTCTGTCATAGTACCACAGAATGGGGACATAAATGTCATCTGCAGCTCCTGATCTCTAGGAATCCTGGACCTTCTTGTGCTCCCTTAGATAAGTGCTACTCAGGCCACCAATTAGAACCTTCAAATAGATGATGTCTGCTGTGGGGATCACCGACTTCACAAATTGCAGCAAATTATCCTGCGCTGCCTTCCTTTTTGTTTGGTTCTTATATTCAGGGTGGTTTATCTGCCACAGACAGGGCAGCTCCCTGAACATATCAATGAAGATTGGCATAAAGTCCTTATCTTTCAAGATATCCATTTTCACTGCAAGACACAACACAAGAAAAAACCTAATGTCAGCCTAAAGTCTTTTAAACTTGTGCAAATACAGGCCTCAATCTAGAAGCAGTATAGGCCCAATGTTAAATCTTACCTTCGCTATCACGATCGGCGCCTCTGTTACTCCTTCCTCTGCTCACAGATCGTACGTACTACGCACGCGTGTTACGCTTTATAGACACTGCGCATGCGTGAAACTCCGCCCGCCCCTGACGTTCTTTCTAGTCTATTCCCCGCCCCTTCTCGTTCGTCGCAGTGGGGGAAGAGCACATGGCGGAGACACAGCAGGTGTCTGATAATTACACCAACGAGGAGGAGGAGGAGGAAAGCCCAGAGCCAGAAACCTCCCGATCCAGAAGGAGACGATTTAAGGCCTCAAATATTTCCTTTGGGGAGATGTTGGAGATGGTCGACATAATGAAAAGGGCCGACTATGACGGGAAGTATGGACCTTACCCCAACCCCAATGTCCGAAAGGCCAAGATCATGGCGAAAGTGGTCAAGAGTCTGCACCGGAATTTCGGGGGACGACGATCGAAAGATCAGCTCAGGAAGCGGTGGTCGGACCTAAAATTAAGAGAGCACGAGCAGTACAGAAAGATCCGGAGAGTGCTGCAAAAAAGTAAGTAGTTGTCCTGTGTTCCTATTCTTTATTTTTATTACGTTCGTGCTGCTCCATGTGCTTTTCTTAACTGTTGTCCATTTTAAAATGGCAACTTTAATGTTCATGGGCACATTATTCGTTCGTATCAAACATTGTTCTTTCGGCCTAGAAAACACCATGGTTTTGGCCATATGCATTTGGCCACATTTTTTAGGGCCTACTTGTCTGAAACTAATTTGGTTGGATAGATGGGTTTGTAACTAAAATGAAATGCAAACTAGATTCTGTGTAAGGAGAGGACACTCAGCGGCAGTTTTCACATCTGGACGCTGGAGCACTAGTGTGGGACACATGAACACCCTTTTTATTAGGGGGCCCACACAGGTGCTCCAGTGTATACTATAGGGGTGTCTCCATCTGTGAAGCTTGTACAAGACAGGTAAAGTATTCAAGCTTGACAAAGGACAAGAAAAATGCAACATCTTGGAACTCTGTCCACAAAAAAAATTGTACCCCATTTCCAAACAATGTTTCATATTTATAGTTCTGCCATCAAATATCTGTGTTCTAAGTATACCTTTTTTTTTTTACATAGGGGAGAAAAGACTCGGAGGACCCCCCACCTCTGGAAGAAGGGGAAATCCACCCAAGACAAACAGAGCAGGAGGAGGAAGACGTTGTGGAAATAGTCACCACAACAGGTGAGTGTCTGCGACCACAGGCTCAGGTAAGAGATGGATGCCGGCATATTTATAATACATGTTTTTTTTGGTTTCTATCTTTTTAGGTGATCGTGATGTTGTGGATCCAGATTCTTTCACCTCGTAAAGTGCACAGATCCTGATCGGGGAGATCATGGGGTGTAATAGGGACTCGGAAAACATCAAGAAAAACATCAATGATGTTCTTCAAAAAAATAAGAACATCACTGATGTTTTAGGGAGAGTTTAAAACCCCTCCAAATCCCTTTGTTTTTTGGTGTGCTACAATTTTTTAACATTTTTTGTCAAATTGTAGAAAAGACAAATTTTGAAGAGGTACACAGTGTGTCAACATGTGCTATCTGCCATCACGGGAGATTAATCGATGCGTTTTGGGGGTGCAACCCCTTCCTCAATAATAAAGTAGCTGAGAGGAAGGGGTTGCACCCCCAAAACATGTCCCTTGATCCCCCATGATGGCAGCTAGCACATGTTGACATTCGGCCATTTGTGTGCATCTTCAAAATTTGGCTTTTCCTGGGGTGACTTCACCCCATCTGAACGCAATATCAAAAGCAGTTTGTAAATACTCATGTCTGATATTGCCTTCAAGTTCTACCAAATGTGAACTTTGTAAGTTCAAGATTTGTGTCTTTCTTGTTGGTTTTAAACATGCCTGTTTTATCTTAAATGGACATTTCTACTTTTTCTAATGTGACCCCAAAAATTGTTATACAACAAACATGTTGGTTTGTTTTAAAAACCTTTTCTAAATGCGCATGTGATTGTGCAGGTATTAAATAGATTGTTAATCAAGAATGTGTGGATTATTGTCTCAACTCTAAAACACTTTTGTGGTGCTCTAATTGCTGTTTTCTGTGACAATGGGTGTTATTTCCTAAGGGCAAATCCACTTTGCACTACAAGTGCAGTTTCAAGTGCACTTGTAGTGCAAAGTGTCTTTGCCTTTAGTAAATAACACCCAACAGTGCTTTGTAATGTTACACAATCACACCATTTTCAGGACTCATCACATTTCTCTCAGGGTCAGCTAAAACAAACACAAGCAGTAAATGTCACCAAAGATTTGATACATTTTTTTTTTATTTGAAAAAGGTTTTAGTCATTGTCTGGCATATTGATAGCCCCCCTATCCGCAAAGAATTCAAGGTATCTTAGCCAGACATCACGGGCACTCAAGGGGGGCAAGCCAGGACGGCCACTTTCAAGCGCTGTCAGGGTTGGTTCATTTTGAATTCCGGCCTCAGGCCCAACTGAGCCAGCATAGTTGGCAGAATGTTGCCGTAAAAAGTTGTGTAGAACACAGCACGCCAGGATAATGTGATTCAGTTTGTACTCCGCCATATGTATGGGTGTAAGAAATAGGCGGAACCGGCTGGCCATGATTCCAAATGTGTTCTCCACCACTCTTCTGGCTCTGGCCAGCCGGTAATTAAAAACCCTCTGGTCCGGGGTGAGGGTCCTCATCGGGAATGGCCGCATAAGATGGTCACCCAGCGCAAATGCTTCATCCGCAACGAAGACTAATGGGAGTCCTTCTACATTGTCTTCTGGAGGTGGCAAGTCCAAGCTGCCATTCTGGAGACGCCTGTAGAACTCGGTCTGGGCGATGACTCCACCATCGGACATCCAGCCATTCTTTCCCACGTCCACATACAGGAACTCATAAGTAGCCGACACCACCGCCAACATCACAATACTATTGAACCCCTTGTAGTTGTAATAGTACGACCCCGAGTTGGGTGGTGGGATGATGTAGACGTGTTTCCCATCAATTGCCCCTCCGCAGTTAGGAAAGTCCCACCGCTGGGCAAAGTGGGAGGCCACAGTCTGCCATTCCTGTGACGTGGAAGGAAACTGTGGAGTCAAAACAACAACAAAAAATAGTCATTTTGCACATAAACAGGGAAAGCAGATTACACACAAACATTCTTGGCCAACATCAAGATAACATTTTTTGGAGGGAGTTTTTAAAGACCAAAGTATAAGGTACACCTATCATATTCCCCCAACCCCCCACCCTCTCATGGGCCATTTCTAACATTATAGGGGGGGGGGGAGCTCTTGGACAGGTAACCCTCTCCACTTCATTGAGAGATGAATGCCTAAATAATGGGTATTACTTTGGCCAGCCCCTCCTTAGTTACACTATTGACAGCCCACTGGACAGGTAAGAAGTGTCATAATACAAAGATATAAATACACATTGTACACATTTGAGCACATTTGGAAATTCTGCTATTACCTATCAAGATAATAATAGTATACAAAAACTTTAAACAGTATTATTTGAAAGTATACAGGTAGGCCCTTGCACTACATGCTTTGGGGAATTCATCCATAAATCTGACCACTAAAGAGATGGGTATAGTGTGTATGGGCTTGGCAAAGTCAGCAGATAGATGATTGAGGATAGATAGAGAATTGTTATCAGCTGACTTAGCAGTTGGGGGGAGGGAGGGTTCCAAATGATTTGGGGAACCCCCAAAAAAAGCCTCTGGCACTCTGCCTGAATTTAAAGCACAAATCACATTTAAAAACATTTTAGGGGGTGTTTGGGGTAAAGCACTACTATGGAGCTGACAAAATACATTGTTAAGTGACTACATGAGGTGAATATAGGGCCAGGAGAGCATGCTGGGGAGGTAAGTGAAGGCAAATATGTATGAAGGACAACAAAAATAATTACATAAAAATCCAGCATGCATGAGAACAAAGGGGACATTCACAGCATATTCCAATCATGGTAATTAGGGAATGAGGAAAGAAATACAATATATTAGCAAACATTATATACAATAAAATGTGATGTTAAAGGATAAAAATCTTACCTTAATATACTCCTTCTGCAGGACCTGAATGATGGCAGAACAGGTCTCTGGGATAATCATCCCCAGAGCCTGGGGGGAGATGCCTGTCGAGAACTTGAGGTCCTGCAGGCTTCTCCCTGTCGCCAAGTACCGCAGGGTGGCGACTAGCCTCTGCTCCAGAGTGATGGCTTGCCTCATGCAGGTATCCTGCCTGCTGATATAGGGGATCAGCAAAGCCAACAAACGGTGAAATACGGGGTCCGTCATCCGGAGAAAGTTCCTGAAATCATCAGGATTATTCTCACGGATCTCACGGAGCAAATGCATATGACAGAACTGGTCACGCTGGAGCAACCAATTCTTAGTCCATGAACTCCTCCCCACCCTGTTCATGGACTGGACTTGTGTCAAGGTCAGGACCCCAACACCAAGCCCCCGCACACACAACTCTACGAGGAGTACGTATACGCAACATGGCTAGAAAACGGTCGGCTGCTTAGAACGCACTGAAGAACAGCAAGGACTGTGAAGAGCGACCTGAAAAACAGTAACGAGCGGACAAGATCGCACTGGATAGTACAATACGAACTGACTGCACGCACTGAAGAGCAGATATAAACCCACAAGCACAAACTGAACAGCAGAAAACGATCTGAAAACCACGAGTCTGAAAAAGCGCGAATCGTCTCTCACCAAACTTTTACTAACACGAGATTAGCCAAAGGAGCCCAAAGGGTGCCGCGCTTGGTTCTGAACTGGCCTTTTCTAGTCTCGTCGTACATGCTTTTACGTCACCGCGTTCTTGGCGATCAGAAATTCCGACAACTTTGTGCGACCGTGTGTACGCAAAACAAGTTTGAGCCAACATCCGTCGGAATGTTGTCGGAATGTCTGATCAATGTCCGATCGTGTGTACGGGGCATAACACTCCATCATCCAGTTCTTTCACCCGACAACTCCTCCCACAGCAGGCTGACCATGGATATATATAGGAGGCCTGCCCCCTGCCAATCCTTGTTGGGGATTGGTCAGGGCTCCCACATACACACCATGTCTCTCCAGCTCTCTGCAACACAACACAATCTCCTGCGCTTGGGGGCTTAGTCTATGAGTAGGTGGTGTAGCCAACCCTTCAGATAGAATAGTATGGAATGTCAAAGGTCTTGCTGCCCTCCTCAGAACAATGAGTATCCTTAGAACTGAAACATATAGAAAGAGAAGGAGGGCGCACCGACCTTGTGCATTACTAAAGATACAATGTATTTAAAAATGTAACAAGAGTAATAATCACAAACGAAAGTTATAAAAAGGCTTATCAGTGCTCCAGCAAGTGGAACCATGTCTCTAGACACCTACAACCTGGACCGGGTGTTAGGGGGAACCAGGTGGCATCGCAAACAGTTTACGCATTATGAGGGAAGACCCTCTTCATCAGAGCCACAACAGTAGTAGACTCCAGCTGTCTGCCATGCTTCTTTTCCAGAACCTTCTGAAAACCAGAGGAGGCGACCAAGAGCTGAAGCACATGTCAGTCACCCGCTGCCACACTAAACCACTCCCCTGCCCCCAGATCAAAAACAAAAAGGCCTAGCTCACAGCATAAGCCTGCCTAAATTTACTTGCACTGACAGTACAAAACAAACCCACTATTCTAGCACCTACCTACCTAAGGTAGAGTGTGCTACATACAATAGCGCAGCACTACAATAACCCTTTTTCCATACAAAAATAGTTCAATGTGTATATACTGTATGTCCAACTATAATCCTAACATAGTATTAAAGTGCTAAATCATGTGTCATTCCATTTCATGTACAACATAATCATATTATCCACATTGTAACTATTCATAAATACAATATGTATAAAAAAGTGCTAGTGCTCTTAAAGAGATATGTGGCCAAAGCCATACTTCTTTTCTGGGTCACAGAAGTGCACTTTTATTTTCCTGTGACACAGAATTAGCCAACAGCAGGCTAAAGCCCGTTTTTGGCTGACATCACAGAGCTGGTCCAGGCTCCAGGCTACTGGATGCCAGATCAGCAACTGACTCAGCCAATCAGCACATAGCTGCCTAAAGTCAGCCTCTCCCTCCTCCTTTCCAGCCTGGTGCTTAAATGAGCACTAGTGGAGCCCGCAGCTCCAAGTGGACTGAGAACTGAGTGATCAGCAATCATGTGACCACTCAGTTCTCAGGCTTAGAGCCAGTGGGGGACAACTGCAGCATCAAACTAAAGTCCATACTTATTTTAAAATGTGCTTAATGCTTTTCCATAAATATAATTCCAATTTTTTTTGGTTTGTTTTTTAAATCTCAGTTTTTAAAGTGCATATATGTACATATATTAAATACAGTGCCTTGAAAAAGTATTCACACCCCTTGAAATTTTCCACATTTTGTCACGTTACAACCAAAAACGTAAATCTATTTTATTGGAATTTTATGTAGACCAACACAAAGTGGCACATAATTGTAAAAAGGAAGGAAAATGATAAATGGTTTTCAAATCTTTTTACAAATAAATATGTGAAAAGTGTGGTGTGCATTTTTATTCAGCCCCCCTGAGTTAATACTTTGCAAAACCACCTTTCACTGCAATTACAGCTGCAAGTCTTTTTGAGTATGTCTCTACCAGCTTTGCACATCTAGAGAGTGACATGACTATGGCATTAACTATGGCTTGTGGCCTGCTATCCCATTAACCTCACTCCTCACTAATGACCACACGACACTGAAATGGGGTAAATTGGCCACAGCAGCCGTTTTATTAACCAAATATAAAATATAAAATAATTAACATAATAATTAACATAATAAACCTTTTTAATATATATCCAGTTTTATCACAAAAATGGAGCACAAGGTCCCAATAACATAACCCATAACTGTACCTGCTAGTCACTTCTCAGGCCTCCAGTCGCAGAACCACAGACTCGGAGACAACAACAGGTACCCATATACCAACTGGGAGCTGTACCTCAGACATGTCCCTACACCATGCCTTTTTGATGTGCCCATCTGACCCAAAAAAGGACCTTGCGCCCCGCCACCACCACGCAAACCTGACACCTTAGGTTTGAGTGAACCTCCACACCCCTTTAGGGCCCTCTGTATACCCTCCTCCAAACCCAGACACCACATATCAATCCCAACAGCATTCAAATGAATACCATCCCCACGTAGGTATCTCCAAGGTTCTCCGTCCAACTTGTACTGCCAAACCCCCATTGCGCATCAAAAATCTTGCCACCTCCTGATTTACTTTAGCCCTTGCTCTATTAATGGCTACCACCGACCTGGCCCACCTCCATTGCGTACGTGCTACCATGTCAGACCATACAATTAGCAAGTCTGGATAATCGATTTGAAGCCGCAGGAAGTCAAACTTTATGTCCCTTATTAACTCCCTCATGGACCGCAGCTCTAAATCATTCCCCCCTGCATGTACCACTAACACATTGGGGGCCCTATCCAGCCTGGCATAGCGTTCAAACTCGGGAACTATTCTGCTCCACAATAAACCTGGCATCCTGATCCAACAGATCATTGCCTCTTCTCTGGGAATGCCCAATTGACGTCCATTAGGCCGAACGTCTGCTCTTCTCGCTCCCCAGTGGACATAGGTGTGGCCCATTATCCATATCAAGCAGGAGCCCCTTTCTGAAGAGAAAAAAACAACACCACACACGTAGAAGCAGGAAAACCAGGCCACCCCCCACCCCCCCTTAAGATAACAGAGGGGACAGACAGGACAACTTACATTCACAAAAAAAAAACCCACATAACCAAAACTTACTCAAAGCAACTGAGGACGCACATACAGGCGGTATCGCAGAGATTCCCACCTCCCAATTTGCCGCAAGGTCCCCTCACTCAAACCCCAGCGCGCAGCCTCTGTTGCGGCCCCAATACGAAAAGAATCAGGACCAAAATCTGATGGAAAAAAACCCAACACCCCCTGACACCTCCGAAACACTGCCGTAAATTGGTACCGAGACAAGGCACAACCATCTGCTTGCAACAGCAGGGGCCCAACCTTGGCTGGGTGTGACTCCAAAAAACGTGATACCACCTGCACCGGACAAGCCGGTGACCCGGTGATGCCAAACAACTCCACCCGCGCCCCCCTCCCAGCTTGGTCGGTCTTGGATCTACGTATCCAAAAAACAACTGAATTGCTGCTGCAATGCACGTCAGCCAACTGCAATCCATCAGACCCCTTTCTGGAAGAAGAAACCAATTCCCCGATACGCAATGTGCCAAAAAATGCCAAGGAAAAAGCCGTCTGAAACAAAAGGGCCTCATAGCCCAAAAGAACACACTTCCGGCAGCACCCGGAACAAAGAACCTAACAACTCAAAAGACACTGGCCGCCGCTCCCTGCGGTAACCCTTTACCGCCTGCCGCACCAAAAAATCCTTAGTGAAATCCCTGCGACCCATCAACTTAAATAAAAATGCCAACCCCGCCAGTTTGCTATTCAATACTGACACCGAAACTCCCATCTCCACATTCCGACCTATAAAATACAACACCAGGAACCCAATCTCCCCATCAGCAACCGCCCCACCCAAACTCCGTACCAGATCGTACCATTCCTCCCAGGTTTTTGAATACACCGCCCAAGTAGCCTCACTCACCGACCGCCGAATCAACGTCGCAGTCTCTCTAATGCCCCGTACACACGGTCGGATTTTCCGACAGAAAATGTTCGATGGGAGCTTGTTGTCAGAAATTCCGACCATGTGTAGGCTCCATCGGACATTTTCCATCGGAATTTCCGTCACACAAAATTTGAGATCTTGTCGTAAATTCCGATCGTGTGTACACAATTCCGATGCACAAAGTTCCACGCATGCTTGGAATCAAGCAGAAGAGCCGCCCTGCCTATTGAACTTAATTTTTCTCAGCTCGTCATATGTATTGTACGTCACCGCGTTCTTGACGTTCGGAATTTCTGACAAGATTTGTGTGACCGTGTGTATGCAAGACAAGTTTGAGCCAACATTCGTCGGAAAAAATCCATGGATTTTGTTGTCGGAATGTCCGATCATGTGTATGGGGCATTAGGCAATCCGCCACAGCTGCGCTGCGCTGAACTTGTCCCACTGAAACCGAGAAAGAGCATCGGCCAATGAATTAGTGCACCCCGGGACATGAACCGCATATACAAAATCATTGCAACGCAAACAAGCCAACACCAAATACCTCAACAGACGCACCACCGATGGCGACGAAGCTGACACACTATTAATAGCCTGCACAAAAGCCATATTATCGCAATCAAAACGGATCTTCTTATTGCTGAGAACTGAGAACCCCAGAGCTCCACCGCAAGCACAATCGGAAACAGTTCCAAAAGTGCCAAATTCCTGGTGAACCCAGCCTCTTGTCATTCCAACGGCCACGGGACCGCACTCCACTGCCCCCTAAAATATGCTCCATAGCCTACCGATCCTGCGGCGTCAGTAAACAGCTCCAAATCAAAACTGGACATAGCCTCCGACATCCACACCAACATGCCATTATAAGAATCCAAAAAGGATTCCCAAACTCCCAAGTCTGCCTTATGTTCCCGGGTTAGGCGAATGTGATGCCCCGGAGCCTGAACCCCTGCTGTAGCCGCCGCCAGCGGTTAAAAACCCTGCCCATCGGCATTATCCGACAGGCAAAGTTCTGTTTTCCCAGAAGCGACTGAAGCCGACGCAGGGTCATTTTGCCAGCCCCCCGCACTGAAACCACCGCTGCCCGCAAGTCAGTCAACTTGTCTTCCAGGAGGCAGCATTCCATGGCCACAGTATCAATCAAAATCCAGAGAAAACACAGGACCGTAGCAGGTCCTTCCGTTTTTGCCAAAGCGTTCCGCCATGTGCTGAATCGTAGCCAACTAAATCCTACACTGATTAGAAGCGGCTGGCCCAATACACAAAAAATCATCCACGGAAGCCCAGACACCTCCCTGACCACCCACTCAAAAAACTAACTAAAAGTTTCAAACAAGGAACACGAAATGGAGCACCCCATGGGCAAACATTGATCCACGAAATAGCACCCCTGCCACTTACAACCCAGCAAGTGAAAACTGTCGGGATGCACCGGTAACAAGCGAAAAGCGGATTCAATATCCGTTTTTGCCAATAGCCCCCCGCCCACAGGGCTGGACTGGGACAAAAATTTGGCCCTGGACTTTATCCAGACTGGCCCACTTTTATTTTGCGAACACGCACAAAAACAGTATATAGACTAGACATGGTACAGGAGATGGTCAGAGACTGCGGACATAATACAGGAGATGATCAGAGACTGCAGACATACTACAGGAGATGGTCAGAGACTGCAGACATGATACAGGAGATGGTCAGAGACTGCAGACATGATACAGGAGATGGTCAGAGACTGCAGACATACTATAGGAGATGGTCATAGACGGCAGACATGATAAAGGAGATGGTCAGAGACTGCAGACATGATACAGGAGATTGTCAGAGACTGCAGACATGATACAGGAGATGGTCAGAGACTGCAGACATGATACAGGAGATGGTCAGAGACTGCAGACATAGTACAGGAGATGGTCAGAGACTGCAGACATAGTATAAGAGATGGTCAGAGATTGCATTTATGGCTGAACCCAGTGTAAAAGTGTAATGTATCACAGGGTTGCTCCACTCTATTTAAACCAGCTCTGCAAGATCAAGTCAGTAATCTTCCTTTGAAAGTACATCCATGTGACAGAATACAGTAGCACATCCAATTTCCAAAATACAAATTGTCTTACAAACAGTGAACTGGTCAGGATTAGTGGAAGACAATAAACAGTTAATGGGTCTGTGAAGCTTCCAGCCTGAACTAGCAGTAAATCCTTCCAAAAAACATCACAGAAACAGTGCAGCACACACAGAGCTCTGGCTAAATAACTGAAAAGAAATGGTTAACTGAGCAGATCTTATCAGTGTGTTATGGCAGTGTGCAGGAAAAGCAGCTATAATAAAAAAAAAAATGTACAGAGCAAGGCAAGAGGGAGAAGAGGGGACAGATCAGTAACCTGCACACTAGCTAAAGGCATAGATTTCTGAAATACACTGCAGCCAGTGTACATGTGACATTGCTCCCAAGTCCCACGATCTTGTTCTTATTCAACTAGTGCTCTGTGTGCTGCAGGACTGGTTTTGCTGTAGCAGTGGCCATACCTTCTTGTATCTCATCGGCTTCAGATACTGTGTGTTTCTCCTTCCTCGTTCCCCCATTCAGCCCCGCTCCAGCACCTGTGTATTCAAATGTGGCGGGCTGGGGAGGGTTACACTACTTGCTGATTGGCTGTGGATGTGTGGGAGGTGCGGAGCAGGTCCTCGCATATACTCTCATAAGCAGCAGAGCACAGAGACTTGGGCTGTCACTGTAAACCGGCCCACCGGGAAACTCCCGGTAGTCCCGATGGCCAGTCCATCCCTGCCCGCCCATAAACCTGAACCCAACGCACCGCAGCGTCGAACAAAGTATAAGAAACTGAGCATAGGTCCGGATCTATGGACTCATTCACAGAACCCCTCCGGGATAGGACAAATGATGGATCAATCTAAACTTGTTGGGTTCCTTCTTGGGGACCACCCCCAAAGGTGAAACCACTAAATTGTCCAGCGGCGAAGAAGCAAACAGACCCGCCATGCGGCCCAGCTAAACCTCTTTTGCCAATTTTTGGGACACCACGTCCGGACGAGCCACGTGCCGACTTCAAATTGTACACAGGCGGAGGGGGGTGGGTGAGCCTACACGGAATCCAAAAACCCTCAGCGAATCCTGCAGCCAGCAGTTCCGCCGCCTCCCACTTCGGATACCTACCTAGAAAGAGACGCATCCTTGTTATGCTCACCGTCCTCCCTTTTTACAGCAAGCTACCCTTGTCTACCCTTGCCTCTTTGTGTACATCTATTGTTGGAATGGGAGCCCCCGCAGCTGGAGCACTCGTGTATGAATTTGCACGTTGTGCCGAACTTGCAAGTCCCTTCATTAAATGCCCAACAACACCCCTTACGTTTGCTGGCCAACTGTCCAGAGGAAGAAGATCCGCCAACCCCCGACTGAAAAAACAAAGTCCCAGCCCGCGCCGAGGTCATGAGCCGCATCCAAAGGCTAATGTCTTTGTGATCCCAGCGCAAAGATTAATGTATTGCTTTACGCTGATGGAACTGCTCATCGTATCTGAGCCAGGCCAAACCCCCATAAACATGATAAGCCTCCCTGATTGCATCCAAATAGTAAAAGAGAGCGGAGCAATTCTCCGGCGCCCTTTCTCCTATAACGCTAGCTAGAATAGCAAATGCCTGAAGCCAATTAGGAATGAGCCTATATCTCCGCTTTTCCTCCTCCTCTTTCTTGCTATCATCTAACTTACCTCTGTCCAGATTAAACTTTTCCAGCGGAAGGAGGGAAAAAATCTCGACACACTCACCCCGCCAAATTTTTTTGCGCACTTCTTGCCAGAGGTGTGCTCCCAGCGGCCCTTTGAAACAGATGTATACCTCACATTTTGCCACGTCCGTCAAGCGTACATGGCCCCCCTCCTTCTCTAGCGTCTTACCTTGTCTGCTGTTCGCCACACTGTTCTCCCCTGCAACTGTCACTTATACCATCCCCTCTCCCGAGGCAGACGGCCCCCTCGGAGTTGTTTGCGGCGCACCGGCCACTGTCTCCGTCCCCGCTGTTAACGTGCCGCTAGCAACCACCATAGGCCCCGCTACACCCGCATCAGGATTGGGAACCCAAGCCGCCGTGGGCAACCCGGCTCCCCGGCAGACCCCATTCCCCCGACCACAGGCACACCCACAGAAGAAAAAGAAGGTTGGCCTAAAGGCCACTTACCAGGCTGCCGCGGATTAGGACCTCCACGAGCCGTCATCGTGCTCTCCATCATTTCTGGCACCACCACTGGCTCGTCTGCGCTCTCATTCCAGCTCCCCTTTGGACAAGGTAGCGTCCTCCCGATCGTCCGTGCTGCCCGGCCCATAATGCCTGAATTCTGTGGGGCACCAGTGCGGCCGCCCGTGACCTCACTACTCGCCATCTTCCAGGAGGGCCCAGGCTGTTCCCCATAATTGACCAGCTGGGCAGTCACCTCGGCCGGGCGGGATGAAGCTGCTCTCACCGCTCCTCTCTCCATCCGACCCTGAACACAACTAGCTGTAGCGCCACCATCAGGCCTCCTCTCCTCTATCAGCTCCACTGTGGCGGGAACACCGGCCACTCCAGGCCCCAGGCCGGTTCCCGAGGACCTATCTCTGCCCCGCTGAGCCACCCGGGTGGCCACAGAGTCATTACCGGGCGCCACAGTTTGAATCTGTTCACTCGATGAGGGATGGTCCATGTCCTCTGTCCCCGCCCCACCCCGAGAGTCCTGCCTAGGCCGAGGATTCCTCCCGGGCAGCACCGACACCACGTGTGACTGGCGTTTCCATGCGGGGGCCAGAGGGTCCCTGGAGGTCGTCTCCGTGGGGCTCCTAATGCAGCGCTGAACCCTTGGAGACACCTCCGGGCTGAGGCGCTCCTGAGGCCTAGACCATCTAGCCTGAGTTACTGTGGGGGGGTGCGGATATATTACCCCCCTGCCCGGCTCCTATTAGCAATTTCCCGACCTGGGTGTGAAGCCAGTCGGTGCTGTGCACTGCTGCCGCAGCTGATCCATCAGTCGTTCCACGTCCCCTTTTCTATTAGATTACCGCAGCGAAGGGCAGTAGCAGGGAAGGAGAAGTTCCTTACCCACTCTCCTCGTGTTCCTACTGTGTCCTACCCTTCCGTTCCATCTCACTTCCTCCCCGGCTCCTCCCCCTCCACTCTGCACTGCCAGCTCTGCTCACTGTACCCACCCCCTTACCTAAACCATGTACAAGCCCATTAACCCCTGTCATGCCGTCCCTGTGCTGAATTACCTCTTTGGTAATGCTCCGGGCCTTACTTTTTTGCCCATTCTTCTTTGCAAAACTCAAGCTCTGTCAGATTTGATGGAGAGTGTCTGTGAACAGCAATTTTCAAGTCTTTCCACCGATTCTCAATTGGATTTAGGTCTGGATTTTGACTGGCACATTCTAACACATGAATATGCTTTGATCTAAACCATTCCATTGTAGCTCTGGCTGTATGTTTAGGGTTGTTGTCCTGCTGGAAGGTGAACCTCCGCCCCAGTCTCAAGTCTTTTGGAGACTCTAATAGGTTTTCTTCTAAGATTGTCCTGCATTTGGCTCCATCTATCTTCCCATCAACTCTGACCAGCTTCCCTGTCCCTGCTGAAGAAAAGCATCCCCACAACATGCTGCCACCACCATGTTTTACGGTGGGGATTGTGTGTTCAGGGTGATGTGCAGTGTTAATTTTCCGCCACACAAAGCGTTTTGCTTTTAGGCCAAAAAGTTCAACTTTGGTCTTATCTGACCAGAGTTCTTCCATGTGTTTGCGGTGGCCTCCACATGGCGTCTCGCAAACTGCAATAGGGAATGCTTATGGCTTTCTTTCAACAATGGCTTTCTTCTTGACACTCTTCCATAAAGGCCAGATTTGTGGAGTGCACGGCTAATAGTTGTCCTGTGGACAGATTCTCCCACCTGAGCTGTGGATCTCTACAGCTCCTCCAGAATTATCATGGGCCTCTTGGCTGCTTCTCTGATTAATTATTATTATTATTATACAGGATTTATATAGCGCCAACAGTTTACGTAGCGCTTTACAACTTGAGGGTAGACAGTACAAATACAATACACTTTAATACAGTAGGAATCAGAGGGCCCTGCTCCTTAGAGCTTACAATATAAGAGGGAAGGTCAAGAGATACAAGAGGTAATAACTGTGGGCGATGTGCTGATTGAGAAGATAAATGTACAGTTGTTAGGTGGGGGCCAGATAGGCTTCTCTGAAGAGATGAGTTTTCAGGGATCGTCTGAAAGTGGATAAAGTAGGAGAAAAGCAGACAGATTGGGGTAGAGCATTCCAGAGGATGGGAGAGGCGAAGAGAATGATTAGGTTGGTATTTTGAGACTAGGTTAGTGATGTAGCTGGGGGCCAGGTTGTGGATGGCTTTGTAAGTTATAGTTAGTATCTTGAATTAAATTCAGTGGCTGAGTGGCAGCCATTGGAGGGATTGGCAGAGGGGTATAGCAGACGCTGAGCGGTTTGTGAGGTGGATGATCCTGGCAGCAGCGTTCATGATGGACTGAAGTGGGGATAGCCTATTTAGAGGTAAGCCAATGAGGAGGGAGTTACAGTAGTCGAGGCGGGAGATGACCAGGGAGTGGATTTGTGGTGACATTGGTTAGGAAGGGGTGTATCTTGAAGATGTTGCGGAGGTTGAGGTGGCAAATTTTGGCTAGCAATAGGATGTGGGGCCGAAAGGTTAGTTCAGAGTCCAGGATTACACCTAGGACCTTGGCGTGGGGGTACAAGTTGATAGTTGAGCCGTTCATATTGACAGAGAAATCAGGGGAAGAGGGAGGAAATATCATGAGCTTAGTTTTGGATAGGTTGAGTTTGAGGAAGTGATGTGACATATGTCTGCTAGTAGGTTGGTAATGCGTGAGGAGACAGATGGAGAGAACTGGGTGGTGGAGAGATAGATTTGGGTGTCATCAGCGTAGAGATGATAATTAAAACCATGGGAGGCAATTAACTGACCCAGGGAAGAGGTGTAGATTGAGAAAAGGAGAGGTCCAAGAACAGAACCTTGGGGGACCCCAACGGAGAAAGGAAGAGGATAGGAGGAAGTAGAGTTGTAAGTGACACTGAAGGAGCGGTGGGATTGGTAGGATGAGAACCAGCAAAGAGTACAGTCACGGAGACCAAAGGAGTGGAGTTTATTGGGGAGGAGGGGGTGGTCCACTGTGTCAAAGGCAGCAGATGCTCTCCTTACCCAGCCTGTCAGTTTAGGTGGAAGGCCATGTCTTGGTAGGTTTGCAGTTGTGCCATACTCTTTCCATTTCCGGATGAAGGATTGAACAGTTCTCGGTGAGATGTTCAAATCTTGGGATTTTTTTTATAACCTAACCCTGCTTTAAACTTCTCCACAACTTTATCCCTGACCTATCTGGTGTCTTCCTTGGCCTTCATGATGCTGTTTGTTCACTAAGGGTCTCTAACAAACCTCTGAGGGCTTCACAGAACCGCTGTATTTCTACTGAGATTAAATTACACACAGGTGGACTGTGTTTACTAAATAGGTGACTTCTGAAGGCAATTGGTTCCACAAAATTTTAGTTAGGGGTATCAGAGAAAAGGGGGCTGAATACAAATGCACCCCACACTTTTCACACATTTATTTGTAAAAATGTTTGAAAACCATTTATCATTTTCCTTCCATTTCACAATTATGTGCCACATTGTGTTGGTCTATCACATACAATCCCAATAAAATACATTTACATTTTTTGGGTTATAACATGGAAATTTTTAAGGGGTGTGAATACTTTTTCAAGGCACTGTATGTGCAAAAATTGCACTAACATGCTTTATGTTGTTAAACACACAGGTCTGCCCCGCCTCTCCAGTACTTTTTCAGTGTGTGTATCTGTATTCTGTGTGTGTATACTGTGTGTGTATATTGTGTGTCTGTGTGTGTATACTGTATGTGTGTGTGTATACTGTGTGGCCCCATAATCTATTGCCCGTGGGCCCCATAATCTCCTATTGCCTGGGGGCCCCATAATCTCCTATTGCCCAGGGGCCCCATAATCTTCTCCTATTGCCCAGGGGCCCCATAATCTCCTATTGCTCGGGGGCTCCATGAGTTGTCAGTCTGCCCCTGATCCTTCGATTTGTAAATACACAGAGATGGTTTTGAAACCAATTCCACTTGTGCAATTCCCCTCAAAGAATTTACGCACTGCTCTTTCTATGTTGAACACCTTTCTGTGTTGCTCACATTTTCCACTCAGTGAACAGACGCTCATCTGGTTTGATGGACCTCATTGGTGGAGATGAGCCCCGTGTGTGCGATCAGTGAAGGTGAGCTCTGTGAATGCGATTGGTGGAGATGAGTTCTGTGTGTGTGTGTGTGTGTGTGTGTGTGTGTGTGAGTGTGTGCAATCATTGGAGGTGAGACAGTGGCAGGATGACCAGGGTTGCAAAGGTTGCACAGGTTGCACTTGCAACCAGGCCCTGGCATTCCACCATTGTGGGTGTCCCCAAGATGGCAGGAAAGGGTCCCACGGTGGGACCATAAAAACAAGGGCCCCACAACAGGAATAAAGAGCCACAGGATCAGTGGGAGTCCCTGGGCTTGGAGGGAAGGACCCCAAGACCAGAGGAAGGGCCCCAAAACCAGTGGGTCAGGGGGGCCCATCATGGTGTCTTGCACCGGGGAACTGAAGGTTCTAGTTATGCCTCTCACTTACCAGAGTGTATCGTCGCTCAAGCTCCTCTCTATGCCTACAGGCTGCGCCACTTCCCTCTTCCTTCTTAGCCAATGAGGAGTGGTAGCTGAAGTTTAGGGAGGACTTGGTGGGAGAGTGTGTGGGGCCCCAGTAATAATAAAGGCAAAATTAGGAGTTACTACAAGAACGTACTTGTGCAGTGCATACCCTATACTCCCCATAGATAATGTTGCCCCTTTTCTTACAGTCAGCTTACTGACACTCTGTTAAAAGAAGAGATGGATGGCATTACAATGATTGTTACAAGGGGGGAGAGAAAAATGATCTCTATGCAAGTACTGACCCTTTAAAGACTAGTGGATGACCGTACATTTTGTGCACTCCTTACCTCTGCGCACTTTAAATTATGCACTCCTGAGCCCTGCAAAAGTACCAATTTTGAAGGCTTATATGCTAGTCATAAAAAGGATATGGGGGTCCAGGTACTGCCCTGTGGGACATGTATCAATGCAATTTTTTTTTTTTAAATATCATTTTTAAAGGAGCAGTGATTTTAATTATGCTAAAAGTGAAACAATAAAAATAAAAAATTCCTTTAACTATAGTGCCTGAGGGTGTCCCATAAGTCTGCCTGAAATGTGGCCATCTGTACCATGTCTAGAACCTGCTGCAGCAAAACTGTATATATATATATATATATATATATATATATATATATATATATATATATATATATATATATATATATATATATATATTTAAAGAAAAAAAATTACATTTAAATTGATTTTCCCTTCAAGCTTTGTAATTAATGGCTTGGGGAGCCAGTCTGTATGATGAGGCCACATTTTGGTGCACTCAGAACAAAATTTTAGTTTTTTTTTTGGATAAATTCTGGTGTCTCTTTAACAGACTTTGTATGGAAATAAAATTAAAACATTTTTGCACAATGGTGAGCAAGCCTTATGTGAAGAAACTAAATATATATTATATAGTATATAGTACACTTAAGCCAAGATTTCAATTTTATTTAAATAAAGTCTTGTGTCTCTTTCGCAGACTTTGGATAGAAGTAGCAGGTGCAGAAAAATTGGGCTTTGGGTGTTGGTGGTGCCTTCACACGGTAACCCCATAGAGGTACTCTTGAAAAAATTTCATTTTCTTAACAAAACATACAAAAACAATGTCCAACAATAGCCTCAAAAGAGAAGTTTCAAAATTAATTTACAAAACTAATTTGGAAATTGCTTTATTCTCTCATCTCGCCTTCTTCTTGCTCCTCTTCTAGTCCTCGTATATACAATACACTATTACACCTTATTAGAACTTCTCCACAATGTCCAGACAATGCCCCATCAATATACTCTGTATTCTGTATTGGCGAGCTGCATGTTCATGTAGCCATCCACAAAGACCAGGTATCCTTTATATTTCATACCCCAGTTCAGTTTCACCATTACTGGCTTACCAGTAAGGCCGTTAAGGAATGGTTTTGGGTTTAGTGGCAAACTCATTCTGCCTCTGAACCTCCTGCTGATCTATAGACTAGTAAAAGGAAGAAAACATTTTTCCGTGGAATGCTCAGAGATCACACCACCGGAGAGAGCAGGAAATGGCTAAAGCTAATCTTGATGAAAACAAGTATATGCAAGTATATGCACCTGTCAAACAGGTGTGGAAAAACTAGGCTTTGGGTGTTGGTGGTGCCTTCACACTGTAACCCTATAGAGGTACTCTTGATGAAAGCAAGAATTGGCCTTGCTGTAAAAAAATTTAAATTATATGCACCTGTCAAACAGGTGTGGAAAAATTGGTCCTTGGGTGTTAATTGTGCCCATGAAACCTATACTAAAAAATGACTTCAAGATAAAATCAACACCATCAAAGCTAGGCAGCCTGGACAGTCTTACAGAGATTCCAGATCCAGAAAGCACTTAATCAGTGACATCGGCATCAGGGGTTTGATAGCTGCTGCCAATCTGGGACTGATTCATTTTGGCAAATGTCACTCGGTCAAAGGAGTCTGTGGACAGGCACGCTCCTTTATCTGTCACAAAACCTCCAGTAGCACTGAATGCCAATTTGGAAAGCATGCTGGATATAGAGCAGCCAAGCAGCTCAATTGCATACTGGGCAAGTTCTGGCCAGTGGTCTATTCTCATGATTCAGCAACCCAGTGGATCAACTACTGGAAAGCTCTTCATGTATGTTTTCGCCCCTAGATAATGTTCCACCATATGATGCAGATGCTGCCAATGGGATGTGGAAGCTGACAGCCCTGGGCGCCGAGAACGAAACATTTTTTTGAAATGCATCACTTAGGCGGCCCCCTTCTCCACCACTCCTCCTTTGACCAACAGAAGCCTCAAAACTACTTTTTCCATGAGACTGTAACCTACCAGAGTCTGGAAACATGTTACATAAACTCCTCTTTAAGGAGTCCTCAAGATATTTCATACCGTGCTCCCTCTGCGAGGGCAGGTTGAGTTCCGAGATTTTTCCCTTGTAGCGATGGTCAAGGAGGGTTGCCAAGCAATAATGATCCTTTTCCTTGATGCCACAAATTCTCAGGTTCCTTTGCAGGCTTTGAAGAGTAAGGGAGCCCATGCACCACACGTTTGCGGAGGCATGAGAAGCAGAGTCCTCGGGGTCACTGAGGATTACAGTATCTGGGACTGCCTCCTCCCAGCCACGTACTACTCCCAAGGTTTCTGGGGACTGAAAATCATCTCTTAAGGTTTGACATATGTTTTCATCTGCTTTAATGCCTTCAAAATTGCCAGAATCCACCTCCTCCCTCTCCTCTTGTGTGTTCTGTGGCATCAAAAGAATGGTGTCTGCATAAAGTGGGTCTTGAGACTAAAGGGTTTACTCCTCTTCCTCCTGCTGCTCTGCCATGAGTGCCCTGTCCATAATGCCACATAGAGTATGCTCCAGCAGGAACACAAGAGGGAAAGTGTCACTGATGCATGCATTTTCACGGCTCACCATCCTGGTCGCCTCCTCAAATGGTGACAGTACACTGCATGCATTCTTTTTAGCAGCTATTGGCATAGGGAAAAAAAAGCCGAGCTCCCCTGAGCCTGTCCTTGTGCCATACTCACACAGGTACTCGTTGATGGCCCTCTGCTGCATATGCAGCCCCTGCAGCATCGCCATAGTTGAGTTCCACCTGGTCGGCATGTCACAAATCAGGTGGTTTATAGGCAGGTGGAATTACCACTGAATTTCAGGGAACCAAACACTGGCTGTGTATGACCGCCTGAAATGGCTACAGATTCTTCTGGCCTGCCTTAGAAGATTTTTCAAACCTGGGTACCTGTTTAAGAAATGCTGCACTACTAAATTAAGGACATGTACCAGGTATGACTTTCCCGGTCAAAGGGCAGACAGAAAGCTAGTGCCACTATCGCACACCATCAATCTTGGCTCAAGCTTCCGTGACGTGAACCACCTCTGGCCCTGCCCCTGCAGACCTGAAACGATCTCTGCTCGGGTTTGGCTCCTGACCCCTAAACAGACCAGCTGAAGCACTGCATGGCATCTTTTAGCCTGACTTGTTGAATAGCCCCTTGAACGCTTAGGGGGTACTGGTGGTTCATAGGACAATTCAGCAGAGATGGGCATGAAGGAGGAGGAGGTGGAGCTGACAGATCTCGTATCATCGCCATCAGCTGTATAGAGACGTTGCAGCAAAACAAGCTCCAGCACTGAGACCTGTCCTGCATCCTTCCTAGTTGCAAGCAGAGTTACCCTGTGTGCTGTAAATGAAATATATCGTCCTTGACCATGCTTGCTGGACCACGAGTCAGCAGTAAGGTGGACCTTGCTGCTGACTGCTTTGCCTAATGATGGCAAAACATTACCTTTCACATGATGGTACAGAGCTGGAATGGCTTTATGTGCAAAGTAATAGCAACTGGGAACCTGCCCTTGTGGTACAGCACATTCTGCAAATTCACGGAAGGAGGCAGAATCCATCAGATGGAAAGGCAGGAGTTGTAAAGCCATCAATTTGCACAAGCTGGAATTTAGATGCTTGGCATGTGGGTGGCAGGGAGTGTATTTTTTTCCCGATGCAGCAGCTGGGGCAGAGAAATTTGCCTGCTATACTGTACAGCTGGTGGTGGTGGTGACACCCTTTGTTATACCATCATCCCTGTCAGTGGAGGCTGCTGGGAGGTCATGAGATATAGCAGGGATAGACATTAAAGTTAAGGCGTGAGGAGGAGAAAAATTGTGTCCCTTGTGTGTGGCTTTCAGGTGCTCTTGCCAACGGGCTGAGTCACATTATGAAAGCAGCACGGCTGTGCGGGGCTCTGCCCACACAGCTGCGTCATTCATTCACAGCAATCTGTGAATAAATAAACTACGAGTCCCTTTCACCTCCATTGCAGACAGACTTGTAGTATCAATGAACTGCAAACGTGCTGAGCTGCATGCTCGTAGTTCATTCACACTGTGTGCAGGTGCAATTCTCTGAAGGTTACAGTGACAAAACTAATAAATGCACATTTTTTCCCTGCAAAATATGTGCATTTATTATTTTTTTTCAAAAAGTATAACTTTGCCTTTAAGGCCATGCCTGCAGGAGCCTATAATCACCTTTTCTTTGACACCCCACTATGTGAAGTGATAAACCAGTACTTTTGAGTATTAAGGTACATTTAACTCACTTATGCTTCACATAAATCAATGGGAAATATCAGTATTATAATGCGTATACAACATACAGTACTGTAGTTCTTTCTTGCTATGAATAAAAAATGCTGTTTCCTGATGTTATAGTGGTTAATCGTTTTTACAGTTTGATTATCTAGTGTTTTTTTTAGGTATCTCAGAATACACAATACTGTAAATCTCTGCTATGGAATGTACCGTACATCATATTTGCAATTGTTACCTTTTTAATGTAATTTAGGGCCCATCTATGGGGATGTACCTAGTCATTACTTAAAGCAGTATTAAACCCAAAAGCAAACATTTTGTTATATTGCAGCTTACCAATTCTTAGATGTGATGGCTGTATTAGTTTTTATTTTTCAGAATTAATTTCTTCTACTTTCATCTGGTAATACAGCAAGCAAGTCTATTGTTTTTCAGCACAAACTCTCAAGCAGAATGTATCACTTGGTTGAGACAAACCACTTAACACTGGCACGGGTGATTAAAATGATCAGCTTTTATTTATTTATTTATGTAAAAGCTTTATCACAAAAGAAAAGAAAAACAGTTTGCTGTAACTGTATCATGCTTCAATTTATTAGTGGTTCCAACAGTAGCGGCCCGTCCATACGGGGCGCACGGGCACCATCCCCCCATACATGTGTCCGGCCCCCTAATCTACACGCAGGGCGCCGGATGCATGGATTCCAATCAGGATTGTTTTTTTTTTTTTTTTGAAGTATGTGATTAGAGCCAGAACCTCTAATAGGCTTCAAAAAAGGGTGGACTTGGGGCGCAGAGCACTGCGCCCCGAGCCCACCCAGTTGTGTGACAATAGCAAATGAATATTCGCTATTGTCACACTGATTCTCCTCCTGACCAATCAGGAAGTGGGTCGTGAGACCCGTTTCCCGATTGGCCGAAAGGAGAAACGTTCCAATTGGCCTAGGAGGAGGAGGGAGGAGACGCCGTGATGCTGAGGAGGAGAAGCAAGGGGAAGGGGGGATCCTTTCAGTTCTTAAAAAATCTATAAACCATGCGCTTACTCCAAAAAAGTCATAGATGTAAGCAGCTAACACAACAAATAGAAAATTTGTAATAAATCATATGTAACCAAGTGTAGCGCTAAAAAATGAGAAAGAGAATATTGCTATACCACATATAATAGCAAAATGAATTGTGAAAAGATAGTGTTTTGTATAATTTATGAACATTCATACATATAGAACACTTATGTTATAAAGCCTTAGGGTCACCAAAAGCGATAACAGGATGTAAAAATGGCAATAAAGTCCAAAACTGAATGTGCAGGTACGATGAACATAAATTTTGCAATGGTGATAAATTCCAAAACATCTTCTCCATATGAAGAAGACCTCTTTGGGATAGCAACGTTACAACTTCACCATTCACCAGCCCTTGGTTCCCTACCTTCATTGCCAGTGAGCAATCCAAGCCTGTTTGACCCATATAGCGTATGCTAGGTGGGTCCCAACTTTCTGGTAAGCCTCCAGTCATCCTAGGTGGTGGTTTCGCACAAGTGTTTGTCAGCACATGTTGGATTACATACAGAAATCTCTCACGAGTATATGTTTTGGAATTTATCACCATTGCAAAATTTATGTTCATCGTACCTGCACATTCAGTTTTGGACTTTATTGCCATTTTTACATCCTGTTATCACTTTTGGTGACCCTAAGGCTTTACAACATAAGTGTTCTATATGTATGAATGTTCACAAAGTATACAAAACACTATCTTTTCACAATTCATTTTGCTATTATATGTGGTATAGCAATATTCTCTTTCTCATTTTTTAGCGCTACACTTGGTTACATATGATCCTTTCAGTTCTCCCACATAGAGGAGTTTATCTCCCATGGTTGAGACACATTTGAACAATGTATGTCCTTTTTGGCGCCAATAATAATGCATTAAGTATGGATCTGATTTCCTGATTACCTATTGCATTTTTGGAGGCTCTGAAGCACAAGTACAGTGGAAATACGCACAAAATGACCACATTTTGGAGAGTAAACTCCCCAAAGTACTTTTTATGAAGCATGAACACATTGAAGTCCCTGTCTGAGGATCTAAAGAGGAGTAAGACCCATCCTGGGTTACCTGTTCTACCCTGCTTGGATAAGCTGTGTGATCTGGAGAGGAATCCCTGCAAGGGGGACACCGCCACTTGGATACTACTATTACGCCTTTTACCCCTGCAGGGGTGAGGCGCTCTGGTGAGTGCAGATACTAATAATATTGAAGAAGGAGGGTAGCACTGAGCAGTCACCTTACAAAAAATTCACGCTGCACTGATTATTGTTTACAGACTGCCACTTTATCGGATTTACCACCTGTTATCTTTTTATACATATTTATATATATATTTTTTATTAGTCATGGTTTTTGACTGTTTTATGGACTATTGAAAGTAGCAGATGTCACTTTAATAATATTTGTTGCACTATTGCTCACGGATATTGATTGATTTATTTGCACATTTTGATGTATATTTTTTGCATACATCATATGAATTATTGCCAAAGAGATTTAGATGCACTTATCACTTTGTGTGTTTATCACTGAACTCCTAGAAAAATTCACTTCATTCACATTCTTATATATATTTTATATATTTTACATTTATCACAGAAATAATTTAATTAATTTAATTATTTTAGGGACACCTCTCATGTGTACCCTCTTTGAACATTGCCATCTTCCCTATCGCTGTTTTTAGTTACATTTTGGACTTCACTTTGGTTAAGTTTCTTAATTAGGGAGGCTGCAGTTCACCTATTTTTCCTAAGCATGGATATCTGTTATTTTAAGGGGAAGCCGCTTCCTGCACCATAGATGGGGGTGGGTGGTTGGCTATGGGTGCACTGTTTGCTGCCACCAGCCCCCCCCCCCCAAGAAATATACCACCAGCCGCCACTGGGTTCTAAATATGCTAATACATTTAACACTACCATTCCCCACAAAATGCTGCTGTTTGCTGTGCCTCATGTGCTAATTCCTCCAGAGTTGTGTCTCACTAATAAAGGAGAGGAAAAAAGCCAAAGAAAAAAAAACTGATGCAGCCACCATATCCAATAATTGGTAAGCAGCACTATACTGTAATACATTTTTGGTTTTGGGTCTTTAACCGCTAGCCAACCAGCCGTCGCAGTTATACCATCACCATAGCTATATGTCGCTTCTTTAAGACATCATAGCAGGTGCGTGAACGGTGATGTGTGTGTGTAAACACACACTAAATAGTGTCAAAAGTGTCCGATCTGTCCACCGCAACCTCGCAGTCCTGATAAAAATTGCAGATCGCCGCCATTACTAGTAAAAAAATAATAATAATAATAAAAATTACATAAATCTATCCCCTATTTTGTAGACACTATAACTTTTGCGTAAACCAATCAATATACGCTTATTGCGATTTTTTTACCAAAAATATGTAGAAGAATATATATTGGCATAAACTGATGAAGACATTTTTTATTTAAAATTTTTTTTGGATATTTATTATAGCAAAAAGTACAAAATATTGTGTTTTTTTTTTCAAAATTGTTGCTCTTTTTTTGTTTATAGCGCAAAAAATAAAAAACCCAGAGGTGATCAAATACCACCAAAAGAAAGCTCTATTTGTGGGGAAAAAAGGACATAAATTTTGTTTGGGTACAACGTTGCACGACCGCGCAATTGTCAGTTAAAACGACACAGTGCTCTATCGCAAAAAATGGTCTGGTCAGGAAGGGAGCAAATCCTTCCAGGGCTAAAGTGATTAATTCAAAAGGAAAAAATGGCCATCCCTCTCTCCATCTGAACCATATTTGCCCGCTCATGAGAACATCCTCCTGACCAGTACTGTTCATAGTTCCTATTGTGGTCGTGGTTATCTGGACCGTTGAAGGTTCCATATCGCATATAGTGTTTATCACTGCAAGCTTGGTTGACCTAAGAGGTATATGCCCCTTTAAGTCCACTATCTCCGGTAAGCCTTCATGCAATTGGTGGCGGTGTCCTCACAAGATTTCGTTCCCTTTCAACATTTCCTTTTCAACATTTCCTCTCAGCATTATATTTCAACATGTCTCCATTGGTGTAATTTGCCCTAAAGATGTTTTAGAAATGTTGTTCCGTTGATACACAATATTTCACAGTTTTTTTTTTTTCAGAGTTTAATATACTTAAGCACTGCATTTTTTCCTTTTGATTTTTGTGCTGTTTGTCTTCGGATGTGCTGGCTGCTTTTATTTATTATATGTAACACAGCGCGGTTTATGCTTTTGAGCTAAAGTGGTTAATTCAGACTGACACAAACTCATATTCAAATTTGTTAACACCAAAAGTAAAAATAGTCATAGTCAATAGTCAATCAAGTGGCCAAAGGCACAGAACCCAGAAGGAAGATGGGGCGAAGATGGAAGCGCCCAGGACCCGTCGGATTTATTACAGTGCAGCACTGGAGGGCTCGGTTTGACAGGCAAGTGTGCCATTGTCAGGGCTGGTTCATCCCTTCCTTAACAACCAGCTGTTGTGGATCTGCTTGTCACTCTATTTACCTTTTTATTTTTATTAATAAACAAGTGTGATTTTACTGTACTTCTGTCTCGGTCTGGTTCATGGTTTCTAAAAGTAGGTGAAGGCCATGAATTCAGAAGATACAGTCAATCCACTTGTTGGTAATATTTTTTCCAGATTGGATGAGCAAGATCACCGCATGGATCAGTTTGCTCCTGAATCGCACGGCTCACCTGGAATCCCCCACTGTGGCTGCTCCGGTACAACCTGAGTTGCAGGCCGTCCCTGCTGCTGCGCCAGTCTCTGTGCAGGCACCCGCCTCGAGTATTACCTCTATAAGAGGTATGTCTGGTTCCGCCCTGCTTCCCCAGCGATTTGAGGGCGATCCAGTTCAATGCAGAGGGTTTCTCAACCAAGTTGAGATATACTTTGAGATGCTGCCCCAGGCGTTTCCTATGGACTGAAGCAAAGTAGGGTTCGTGATATCTTTGCTTTCTGAGAGAGCCTTGGCCTGGACTAATCCTCTATGGGAGACACAAAAACCTGTTGTCTTGAGTTACCATGAGTTTGTGGCCTCTTTAAAAAGGGCATTTGACGTTCCCGCATGCTCCGCTTCTGCTGTCAAGTGCCTCATGTCCATCAAACAGAGTACGAGAACTGTTGCCGATTACGCCATTGAGTTCCGTACCCTGGCAGCAGAAGTTGCTTGGAACAACTGCTTTTTCTCATGGTCTCTCGGATTCCATCAAGGATGAGATAGCAGCCTGAGATTTACCCAATGAGCTGGAGAGCTTGATCTCGTTTGCCATCCTCATTGACTCCAGACTCAGAGAAAGACTTTCTTTTAAGGAGCGCTTGCAGAAGCCTCCAGTACGTTTGCCTCCAAGCTTTGCAGACCCACTCGTGCCTCCCTCACCTCCCATTCCCCCTGGTACCGAGTCGGTCAGTGAAGACGAACCACTTGGGCTTTACTCGTCTCTCTGCGGATGAGAGAGCCTTTAGAAGAGATTGTGCCTTTATTGTGGCCAGGCAGGTCACTTTTTGAAGTCTTGTCCTACCCGTCCTGGGAGCACCCGAACCTTGAGGTCCTATCATTGACAGACCTTAGGTGGTGTTGTGTCATCCCCAGTTATCCAGAAGGTTAAGCCCCTGGTTTCGGTCACCCTTTCTTGGGCTAAGTCGACTATCAAGATACAGGCTCTAATCGAATCTGGGGCTGCAGGCCTGTTCATTGATGCTGCCTTTGTATCAAAGTACTCGATTCCACTGCAGCTGCGTGACACTCCACTTGCCATTGACGCTCTTGACGGGGGACCTCTACAGCCTGTCCATGTGACTCATGAGATGCTTCCATTGTCCATGGCCGTAGGGGCCCTTCACCGTAAGATAATCCATTTGCAAGTGATTTCCTCTCCTAAGTTTCCGCTGGTTATTGGTTATCCTTGGTTACAGAAGCACAACCTCTCTTTTGATTGGCTCTGTGCTGAGGTTCTCTCCTGGTCACCACAATGCAGTGAAACATGCTTCCGGAAGGTAGCCAAGGTCCTGTGTACTTCTTCACTCTCCTCCCTGCCAGAGGAGTACCGTGATTTTAGCGATGTCTTTGACAAAGATCAAGCCGGTAGTTTGCCTCCACACCGGCTGTATGATTGTGCAATTGACCTTCAACTTGGTGCCACTCCACCTCGTTGCCGGGTTTACCCTTTGTCGGTCTTGGAGGATAAAGCCATGGAGGAGTATGTTGCAGACGCACTTTCTCGGGGTTTCATCCGCAAATCCTCGTCTCCTGCTGGTTTCTTCTTTGTGAAGAAGAGGAGTGGTGAACGAAGACCTTGTATTGATTATAGGGGTCTCAATCGTTTCACGATTAAGAATGCCTACCCAATCCCGTTGATTGCAGAGTTATTTGACCATTTCAAGGGAGCAATGGTTTTCACTGTGGGGGGGCTTACAATCTCGTGAGGATTAAGGAGGGCGATGAGTGGGAAAACTGCGTTTAATACCAGAACAGGCCATTATGAGTATCTCGTAATGCCTTTTGGCCTTTGTAAAGCCCCGGCTGTTTTCCAGGAATTTATTAATGATGTCCTCTGAGATTTGTTGCAGTTATGTATGGTGGTTTATCTTGATGATATCCTCATATTTTCCAAGTCCCTGGAGAGCCACCACACAGATGTCTGTCGTGTGCTTCAGAAATTAAGAGAAAACAATCTCTATTGTAAACTGGAGAAGTGTGAGTTCCATCGGGAGCAGGTTAAATTCCTGGGCTATATCATTTCCACTGCTGGTTTTTCGATGGACCCAGAGAAACTTTGGGCAGTCCTACAGTGGCCTTGACCCGTGGGGTTACGTCCTCTGCATCGTTTCCTGAGTGTTGCCAACTATAACGGAAGTTTATTTGTAACTTCTCGTCTCTGGTCAAGTGTCAGAAACCATGAATCAGACCGAGACAAAAGTACTGTTAATCACACTTGTTTAATAATAATAAAAAGGTAAACGGAGTAAGAGTAGTCATTACATAGCCAGAGTTCAGTAACCAGATCGGGTAGTCAGCCAATGCCACTGTCAGAGAGCCAGATATCAATGTAGTAGTACAGCAAGCAGAATCAGGAGCCAGAAGGGACGTCAGCCGAGCAAGTCTTCAACAGGAACGCAGGAGAAAGTCTCAGAGATGTGACCAAAGGCGAAGGCAGAGATGAAGTGAGCTGGACGGCTTTAAGTAGGCAGGACTGACGAGCAGATCATCAACAGCTGAGTCACTGTGGAGAGAAAGGAGCTGGCAATTAGCCGACAGGTGAGCGGCCAGCTCAGAGAAGGAAGGGCTGCACCCAGCCCTGACATCAAGCCCCTGACCGATATGACCAGAAAGAACGGTAACCCACAGAGTTGGTCTCCGGAGTCCATTAAGGCCTTTGAAAGTCTCAAGGCTGCCTTTGTTTCTGCTCCTGTGTTGGCACATCCTGATCCTACATTACCTTTTATCCTTGAGGTTGATGCTTCTGAGACTGGTGTTGGCGCCCTTCTGTCTCAACGTCCTACCTCTGAGAGTGCTATGCATCCTTGTGGCTACTTTTCCAAGAAATTGTCACTGGCAGAGTTCAATTACGAGATTGGTGACAGAGAGCTGTTGGCAATCATTTTAGCCCTGAAAGACTGGAGACATTTCCTCGAAGGTACCACTGTGCCGGTTCTCATTCTTACTGACCATAAGAATCTCATATTCTTGTCTGAGGCTAAACGCCTCTCTCCCAGAAAGGTGCGATGGGCTCTTTTCTTGTCAAGTTTCAATTGCATTGTCTCATTCTCACCCGGTACTAAGAATGTAAGGGCTGACGCCTTGTCGCAACAATTTTCCTCCACTTCCAAGTTGGAGTCGGTTCCGGTTCCTATGATTCCTCCTGATCATATTCTGGCTACGGTTTGCACCAGTCTTACATCTCCTTTGGGTGACAAAATTCTTGCTGCTCAGGTCAATGCTCCTCCTGAGAAACCTTGTGACCATTGCTTTGTCCCAGAGTGTCTCCGTATTGCTGTGGTCCAGACTTACCATTCTCCCAAGGCAGCTGGCCACCCTGGTAAGAATCAACTCGTTTGGGCCATTTCCCAACAATTCTGGTGGCCTAGTCTACGTGCTGATGTAACTGCCTTCGTAGCTGCCTATTCCTTGTGTGCTCAGAGTAAGACTCCACAACACCTTCCAGTGGGCCTCCTACAACCTATACCCAATGGAGAGAGGCCCTGGACCCACCTGTCTATGGATTTCATTGTGGAGTTGCCCAACTCCCAAGGCAACACAGTTATCCTTATGGTGGTTGACCGGTTCTCGAAGATGTGTCATTGTATTCCACTTAAGAAGTTGCCCACTTCTAAGGAACTGGCTTCCATTTTTGGTCGGGAGATCTTTCGCTTACATGGGCTACCCAAGGTGATTGTCTCGGACAGGGGTAGTCAGTTTGTGTCCCAGTTCTGTCGAGCCTTTTGTGCACAGCTGGGAATTCAGTTTGCTTTCTCCTCTGCGTATCACCCGCAGTCTAATGGGGCCGCAGAACGAGCCAATCAGTCCTTGGAGCAATTCCTACGTTGCTATATTTCTGACCATCACAACAACTGGTCAGACCTATTACCATGGGCAGAGTTTGCTCACAACAGTGCCTTGAATTCTGCTTCCCGATTGTCTCCGTTTATGGCGAATTATGGTTTCCAACCTTCCATGTTGCCTGACTCGTTTGTTCCGCAGAGTACTCCTGCGCTAGAGGAGCATCTCTGTGTACCTGCTGCATTGGAAGGGGTACAGTCCAGGGGAATGTTCCTGGGTCTCATCCTCTGACGTACATGCTCCTGCCCTCCGCCGTGATTTCCATAGACGTTTTCCCCTCAAGCCCGGTGGTCCTCCTAGGAGGAGGGGTCGTTGAGGAGGGGGGTACTGTCAGGGCTAGCTCAGCCCTTCCTTCTCTAAGCTGGCTGGACAGCTGTCGGCTCATTGCCAGCTGTCATCTCTCTCCACAGTTAACCAGCTGTTGTGAATCTGCTCATCAGTCCCGCCTACTTAAAGATCTCCAGCTCACTTCATTCCTGCCTTCGCCTTGGTCACATCACAAGAAACCATCTCCTGCGTTCCTGTTTAAAGACTGGCTTTGCTACATCCCTTCTCGCTCCTTATCCTGCTTGCTGTTCCTCTACTTGGATCCCTGACTTCTGGCCTGGCTGATTATGCGATCTGGTTGCTGAACTCTGGCTGGGCTGACTACCCCATCCGGTTACTGGACTCTGGCTATACTTTGACTACGCTTACTCTATTTACCTTTATATTTTTATTAATAAACAAGTGTGATTTTACTGTACTTCTGTCTCGGTCTGGTTCATGGTTTCTGACAGCCATAATGTGCTAATATGCTGTGCATACTAGTACATTATGGCATAACCCACCTGGGGGGCCCAAAAAATAAGTATTGTTAGCAAAATTTACTACCACTTTAACATTCCGCTAAAACTTTGTGTGTTAGTACTGCTTGGACCTTGAAGAAGGGTGTACACTCCAAAAGCTTGTCCTAAAAAATGTTAGAGCAAATAAAAAAAGTATCATGGACATTACTCATTTGTTTTTGATTGCTCTTTGTACAACTTCAAACATTTATCATATATTTTTTCTTATAGGAAATATGACAGCTAAAGAAGACTACAGTTCACTTGTCCATGGTCTGTGTAGCCTGGACTTCTCTGGAGACAGCATACCCTGTCAGCTTCTTCTGACTGGTGACACGGCCTTCCCAGTGCTAGTGAATCCAGCACAACATATCCTCCTGGCTGCCTCTAAGTATGGGAAGGGTAAAATAGTGATCATGAGCCATGAGTCATATTTAGACCAACCACGATTCATGGATTTCCTGAAGAATGCTATATCCTGGCTGAAACCATCTTTGGAAGCAGTAATTGGTGTTAGCAACAATCTAGGTCACTTGGAGAAGACTCTGTCCTCCTCTGGATACAAGGTGAAAAAAGTGTCTGGTCTGAAGAAAGATCTAGGTGTGTTCTGTACTACTGGATATGATGACAGCCAGGCAGAAGATATTGTCACATTCTTGAGACTAGGTGGAGGGGTGCTTATTGGAGCCCAAGCCTGGTACTGGTCTTACTCTCACCAAAAGGAAAATGTCCTGAGTCATTTTCCTGGGAACAAAATAACATCAGTTTCTGGAGTGTATTTCACTGACAGATATGGAGAAAGGGGGAACTTCTGCGTGAGTGAGAACATACCGTGGAGTCCAGTGTATCAAGAGTGAGTACCCTATGACCAATAATGCTTGAATCCGTGATAGAGCTGTAATAAAGAATACACTGGTCTCTGTAGTTCAGAAAATTCATATTACTTATTAATCTATTTTATCATATCTTTATGACTATTAAGTACGTGTTAATATACTGTATATGTAGCACTTACCCCCATAGGGGCCGCTGATTTACCCCCGGGTTCTTTTCCCAGTTTAGTGCAACAGCAGCCAGGGACACAGCAACAGTCACTCTCAATGAACAGTCTAGGGGTTGCCTTTTCTGAACTTTATTGATAAGTAACTTGGATAGGGCTTAGGGAGAAGTGGGATACTCCATAAAAGCTGAACAGTGGACACTCTCCATTATGTCCCTACTTCTTAGAAAAGTCTTTTTATCAAATGCCCATAGAAATAAACAGCACAGAGACACCAACAGAAATGTCTCAGGCTAGACAAACACTTATACTGATGCATAAGCAGTAGCAACAGTCACCAGGATCCTACACTCAGGTCTTTACTCAGATTGTATCTGGATACTTGGATGCATACTTCCAATATCAGTCAGACCATCAACACTGTGTGCCGAGACACACCAAAATTCAGCGCTACCAGCATACAAAGGAGTCCCAGAAAGGTTAATCCCATGAAACAATAAGTCTCAGGTGAGTAAACTGAAGTTGGGTGACTCTTGCAACTCCTGAATCTGGATCAGGGGTGGATTCGCTCCAACACATGTAAAGAAAAGACAGCACCGGGGCGCAGAAGTTAGAAAACAGTAATGATTACACTTTTTTAAAAACAGGCACATGTACATCTGTGATTCTCATTATCCAGCATGGAGATGAGAGGGAGAGTGACACACCAGTAAGACACATCAGGACTGAAAGACCCTGGAGCCCCTGTGTGCAAAAAGTCGGGTCCACCAAGAAGCATGTAATCAAACCAGTACTTGTGTCATAGCACAGCAAGTACTGGTCTGTGAGTATATTCACCTCCATTTTTTTTTAAATAAAAACATGTATTGAAAATAATGCGCTAGGCCTATGCACCCTCTGTGTTCTTCTATGCTTTCAGTTCATTTGGACTCCTCCAGTCTTTGGAAGGCAGTGAGGTGTGCATTATCAACATATATTTACATGTCAACATAAGAGTCTGATAATGCGTTGGGACCTACGACACAGCGCAGGAGAGTGAACATTTTGATATGCTCTGAATGTGAATGGAAGTATGTCACAGGAGTGAGTGGGTGCAACACGTTTCTGGAGCTCAGCCCCCTTTGTCAGACAAGCTATGGTGGGAAAATACAGAATATAAAGTGACAGGGGGAGGGGCCAGGGTGGTATTTCTCACACAGCAGCCCCTGACTGGGGATAACACAGAATATGAAATGACAGGGGGAGTGTTAGGATGGAATTCACCTGCTGGTGGCACTATGCTGTTCTGGGCAGTTTGCTGCAGCCAGAGGCGGCTCTCTAACTAGGCAAATCAGGCGGTCGCCTAAGGCCTCACACTCACAGGGACTTCTCAGCCGCCTAATTTGCCTGTGATCAATCACTGATGTCACGGCCTCATCTCGGAGCGTCCCAGTCCGGTGGCAGCAGGTGCGTAATAGTAGAGGCCTCTAGGTGGTGACAGCAGCTGGATGACAGCACCTGGCTCCAGGTGTCATCTCTACAAGGCATGAGGGCGGCATGTCCATGTGGGACCCACAGCTGAGCTGCTCCTTCAGCCTGCGCCACTCACCCGACCTCTCCGCACCTGCCTCCTATTTGGTTCAGAAGTCGGGGCCGGGGGGCGCTGAAACTATCCAGCTGAGCTGCCCCATGACTGTGAAGAGGAAGGTGCTCCGCCTGCAATGTCTTTATGCTACCTGGCCGACCGGAGAGAACATGAGTGCCTGTGCAGGCTCCCTGTGTGCCTGAAGAGGAGGAGCGGTGGGGAGACTGCACATAGTGGCATTGAAGCCGCTGAATGTCTGCAGGATCGAGGGAAGGAGAAGTGATCATTCAGCGGCTGCATGGAGGAGTATGGAAAAATCAATTCCACTATGTGCAGTCTCCCCACCGCTCCTCCTATCTAACTTCTTCTGCATCCCTGTGCTCTCTGGCCCATCCTTGCGCTCCCTGACTCCACCCCTCCTGCTCTCCAGCCCCTCCTTTTACTGCCTGGCTGTTCCCCCAGTGCTTTCCAGCACCCCCCCTGCTCTCCACTCCAATTCTTTCTGCCCCCTGCTCTCAAGCCCTCCCCAGCGCTCTCCAGCCCCCACCCCCCCCTGTGCTTTCCACCTTTCCCAGTGCTCTCTGCCACCCAGCACTCTCTGGCCCCCTCCCCCCAGCACTCTCCAGCTCCTCCCTGCTCTTTGCCCCCCCCCCCCACTGCTCTCACAGACTGGGATATGGGGCACAGGATGGGCTGCAGACAGAGACAGCTCTAGGGATCTCTCTCACCACACTTTCCCTCACCCCCTCTTTCTCACTTCCCCCTCTCTCTCTCTCCCCTTCTCTCTCTTACCCCCTGTCACCCCTCTCTTTCTCCCCCTCACTCCCTCTCTCCCCCTTCCTCTCTCTCCCCTCTCTCCTCCCTCACTCCCTCTCTCCCCCTTCCTCTCTCCACCTCCCCCCTCCCTCACTCCCTCTCTCCCCCTTCCTCTCTCCACCTCCCCCCTCCCTCACTCCCTCTCTCCCCCTTCCTCTCTCCACCTCCCCCTCCCCCCTCCCCCCCTTGACGTTGGGAAACAACTGCCCCCACTGCTGTTTCGGAGGCATCCACTTTGAGAATATAGGGTAAAGATGGGTCAGGATGGCTGAGGATAGGAGCCGAGGTGAAAAGTTTCTTTAGCGTTTCAAAGGCACTCTGCGCCTCAGGGTTCCAGCAGAATCACAGGTTTTGTTTAGTTAGTTGTGTTATTGGGATGATTATGGCAGAGAACCCTTTAATTAATTTTCTATAAAAGTTCGCAAAACCTATGAAGCATTGTACCCCTTTCTTGTCTGTGGGTACAGGCCACTCCAGTATGGCAGACACCTTTTGGGGATCCATCTCGACTCCTGCTGTGGAGATTACTAATCCCAAAAACTGGATGCTCTGCCGCTCAAATTCGCACTGCTCCGGTTTTGCATACAGTTTGTATTGACAGAGTCGGCCTAGCACAATACTTACATAGTTACATAGTTACATAGTAGGTGAGGTTGAAAAAAGACACAAGTCCATCAAGTCCAACCTATGTGTGTGATTATGTGTCAGTATTACATTATATATCCCTGTATGTTGCGGTCATTCAGGTGCTTATCTAATAGTTTCTTGAAGCTATCAATGCTCCCCGCTGAGACCACTGCCTGTGGAAGGGAATTCCACATCCTTGCCACTCTTGCAGTAAAGAACCCTCTACGTAGTTTAAGGTTAAACCTCTTTTCTTCTAATTTTAATGAGTGGCCACGAGTCTTGTTAAACTCTCTTCTGCAAAAAAGTTTTATCCCTATTGTGGGGTCACCAGTACGGTATTTGTATATTGAAATCATATCCCCTCTCAAGCGTCTCTGCTCCAGAGAGAATAAGTTCAGTGCTCGCAACCTTTCCTCATAACTAAGATCCTCCAGACCCTTTATTGGCTTTGTTGCCCTTCTTTGTACTCGCTCCATTTCCAGTAATCCTTCCTGAGGACTGGTGCCCAGAACTGGACAGCATACTCTAGGTGCGGCCGGACCAGAGCCTTGTAGAGTGGGAGAATTATTGTTTTATCTCTGGAGTTGATCCCCTTTTTAATGCATGCCAATATTCTGTTTGCTTTGTTAGCAGCAGCTTGGCATTGCATGCCATTGCTGAGCCTATCATCTACTAGGACCCCAGGTCCTTTTCCATCCTAGATTCCCCCAGAGGTTCTTCCCCCAGTGTATAGATTGCATTCATATTTTTGCCACCCAAATGCATTATTTTACATTTTTCTACATTGAACCTCATTTGCCATGTAGTCGCCCACCCCATTAATTTGTTCAGGTCTTTTTGTAAGGTTTCCACATCCTGCGGAGAAGTTATTGCCCTGCTTAGCTTAGTATCGTCTGCAAATACAGAGATTGAACTGTTTATCCCATCCTCCAGATCGTTTATGAACAAATTAAATAGGATTGGTCCCAGCACAGAACCCTGGGGAACCCCACTACCCACCCCTGACCATTCTGAGTACTCCCCATTTATCACCACCCTCTGAACTCGCCCTTGTAGCCAGTTTTCAATCCATGTACTTACCCTATGGTCCATGCCAACTGACTCTATTTTGTACAGTAAACGTTTATGGGGAACTGTGTCAAATGCTTTTGCAAAATCCAGATACACCACGTCTACGGGCCTTCCTTTCTCTAGATGGCAACTCACCTCCTCATAGAAGGTTAATAGATTGGTTTGGCAAGAACGATTCTTCATGAATCCATGCTGATTACTGCTAATGATACCGTTCTTATTACTAAAATCTTGTATATAGTCCCTTATCATCCCCTCCAAGAGTTTACATACTATTGATGTTAGGCTAACTGGTCTGTAATTCCCAGGGATGTATTTTGGGCCCTTTTTAAATATTGGTGCAACATTGGCTTTTTCTCCAATCAGCTGGTACCATTCCAGTCAGTAGACTATCTGTAAAAATTAGGAACAATGGTCTGGCAATCACTTGACTGAGTTCCCTAAGTACCCTCGGATGCAAGCCATCTGGTCCCGGGGATTTATTAATGTTAAGTTTCTTAAGTCTAATTTTAATTCTGTCCTCTGTTAACCATGGAGATGCTTCCTGTGTTGTGTCATGCGGATAAACACTGCAGTTTTGGTTACTGAAGCCCCCCCGATTCACTCCTTAAGACTGAGGAGAAGAATAAATTCAATACCTTCGCCATCTCCCCATCCTTTGTAACCAGATGTCCTTCCTCATTCTTTATGGGGCCAATATGGTCTGTCCTCCCTTTTTTACTGTTTACATACTTAAAGAATTTCTTGGGATTTTTTTTGCTCTCCTCCGCTATGTGTCTTTCACGTTCTATCTTAGCTGTCCTAATTGCACCCTTACATTTCTTGTTGCATTCTTTATAAAGTCTGAATGCTGAGGATGATCCCTCAACCGTGTATTTTTTGAAGGCCTTCTCCTTTGCTTTTATATGCATTTTTACATTGGAGTTAAGCCATCCAGGACTTTTGTTTGCTCTTTTAAATGTATTACCCAATGGGATACATTGGCTAATGCCCTTATTTAATATGCTCTTAAAGCAAACCCATCTCTCCTCCGTATTCTTTGTTCCTAATATTTTATCCCAATTTATGCCTTTTACAAGGTTTGTAGTTTAGGGAAGTTGGCTCTTTTGAAATTCAGTGTCTTTGTATTCCCTTTATGTTTCCTATTTGTGTGATTTATACTGAAACTAATTGACCTGTGATCGCTGTTACCTAAATTGCCCGTATTTCCACATCCGTGATCAGGTCTGTATTGTTGGTAATCAGTAGATCCAGTAATGTTTTATTTCTAGTTGGTGCGTCTACCATCTGACCCATAAAATTGTCCTGCAAGACATTAAGGAACTGGCGAGCCTTAAATGAATGCGCGGTTCCCTCCGCCCAGTCTATGTCTGGATAAATAAAATCCCCCATTATGATAACACTTCCCATCCTTGCTGCTAATCCAAATTGTGATAGGAGATCTGTCTCCACTTCCTCCCTCAGGTTAGGGGGCCTATAGCATACTCCCAGTATTATTTTCCCCTTAGCTTCATCCCTTTGGAGCTCTACCCATAAGGATTCCACCTCCTCTCTAGCTCCCTCAGTGATGTCATCTCTCACATTCACTTGTACATTATTCTTGATATATAGGCATACCCCTCCCCCTTTTTTACCCTCTCTATCCTTGCGGTATAGGGTATACCCTTGAATGTTTGCCAGCCAATCATGAGAGCTGTTGAACCAGGTCTCTGAAATTCCCACAAAATCCAAATCCTCCTTGTACAACAGTATCTCTAGTTCACCCATCTTGTCCGCCATGCTCCTGGCATTGGTGAACATGCCACATAGTTTAGACCGGTCGCATATTGTCCTCGTATTGGGTGTTTTGAGATTGCAACTCGGACTTGCTACTATACTCACCTTGTGTTTTTGTGCTTTGGTTAACCTACCACTAATGCCCCCAATACTACCCTCTGGAATATCTTCCGCGCTGGTTATCTCTGCCTCTGGACCCTCCCCCCCATCGCCTAGTTTAAAAACCCCTCTAACTTTTTGGCCATCTTCATTCCCAGCAGATTTGCACCCTCCTCATTTAGGTGCAGTCCGTCCCTTCTATAGTACCGGTTACCAACTGAGAAGTCGGCCCAGTCCTCCAGGAACCCAAACCCCTCCTTACTACACCAGCTCTTCAGCCACTTGTTTACTTCCCTAATCTCCCTCTGCCTTTCTGGTGTGGCTCGATGTACCGGTAGTATTCCTGAGAATACTACCTTGGAGGTCCTTTTCCTCAATTTAGCTCCTAAGTCCCTAAAATCGTTCTTTAGGACACTTCATCTGCCTCTGACTTTGTCATTGGTGCCAACGTGCACCATGACAGCCGGGTCTTCCCCAGCCCCTCCCAGTAATCTGTCCACAAGACTAGTGATGTGCCGAACCAGAGCGCCCGGTAGACAACACACTGTTCGGTGCTTCAGGTCTTGGTTACAGATTGCCCTCTCTGTCCTTCTAAGAATTGAGTCCCCTACCACCATAATCTGTCTTTCCTTTCCCTTTGCTGCCCCCTCACTCTCACTGGAGGAGTTCTTCCCCCGGCAGCTAGGAGAGTCCCTCAGCTCCAGCAGTGCTGGTCCCTGACTGGTTTCACCAATGTCACTCAATGGAATGCTCCAGTCCTGGATCGGCCTCCCTGGCACTTCCCCCTCTACCCCTCCTGACTGTCACCCATCTACTCTTTGCTAGTGCCTGCACCTCTTTGTCTTCACCCGCCTCTGTGCTGGCCCCTGCCAGCACCTGCCGCGTACGTTCCTGCCTCTCCTTTAGTATGGAGGGACTTCTCAGTGCTGACAGTTGCTTCCCTAGATTCAGAACCTGGGCTTCCAGGGAAACAATGTGCTTACATTTTGCACAGCAGTATTCGCCCTCGATCAGATGATCAAGGAACGCATACATGCAGCAAGATGTACAAAGAGTCGCCTCTCTACACCCGCCGGGCATCGTACCTATTAAGTTTAGTGAGGATTGGGGATTTTACCCTGTTCAAATTACCTAACAGCTAGCTTCCTGACACTAATACTCAAGACAATACACAGGTACACAACAAGATAATACACAGGTACACAACAAGACAATACACAGGTACACAAGACAATACACAGGTACACAAGACAATACCCAGGTACACAAGACAATACACAGGTACACAACACTACAATACACAGGTACTCACAGACCTACGTGCACTCACAATACACAAGTATACAGTACATAATACACAAGTACTAACGATCCACACACACTACTCAGACAACACTCAGGTACTTACACTACACAGGTAGTATGACCCCTGTTATAACCTCCTGTTTTAAACTCTGGTTTTTAACTCACCACTTAGACCAGTTCCACTTACACAGAGTTCCAGCAGCCTCACAATGAGATACTGACGTGCTCTCGGTGTTGATCAAGGAAACCTGAGAAGATTAGGATATTGTCCAAGTAGACAATTACAAAGATAATCAGTAGGTCTCGGAACACATCATTAATAAAATGTTGGAAGGTGGCAGGGGCGTTGCAGAGCCCAAAGGGCATGACCAGATACTCGAAATGCCTGAATCTGGTACGAAAGGCCGTCTTCCACTCGTCCCCTTATCGAATACGTATCAGGTTATAAGCTCCTCTTAGGTCCAGTTTAGTAAAGATGAGTGCAGATCTCAGTTTCTGGAATAACTCAGTCATTATGGGGAGGGGATTGCGGTTCTTAACCATAATTTTATTTAACTCCCGATAATCCACACAGGGACGGAGAGAGTGGTCCTTTTTATTTACGAAGAATACGCTGGACTAACAGAGGAAGAGTAAGGTGAGTCGCCTGGGCAGGTAGCATTGTGAGGTTAGTAGGAGGAAACTTACTCATCTTTGCAGGACACCCATGAACATAATGACCGGCTTTTCCACAATAAAGGCAAAGATTCTTCTGCCGACGGCGTGATCGCTCCTCTGGAGATAGCGTGTGGTGCATCAATCCGAGTTGCATGGGCCTTGGAGTGGCAGATGCGGGGTTGATAGGACTAGAACTGGCAGGGGGCCAAACTGGAGCTTTTGGTGTCATCCATACAGGGTGGTTCTGCTGGGTGTATTTCTCTGATTGGCGCTCACGGACCCGCCGGTCAATCTGAATTACCAGATTGATAAATCCTTCCATGGTATCAGGTATTCCCACTCGGGCAAGTTCATCTTTCAAGTTCTCAGATAAACCCATGCGGAACTGGTGCCGCAGAGCTGCGTCGTTCCACTGGGTGTCTACGCTCCAGCATCTGAAGTCCGTAATATAGTTCTCAGCTGCTCTGCGGCCTTGCTGGAGTGCGTGGAGGGCAGCCTCTGCCGTGGAAGTACGTAATGGATCGTCGTAAAGTTGCGACATAGCATTGAGAAAAGATGACATAGTATGCGTTTGTATGTCCTCCACTTCCAGCAACCAGTGAGCCCAGGCTTGAGGATCCCATTGCAGTAGTGAAACTATAAACCCCACTTTGGTGGATTCCAGCGTGAAAGTCCAGGGTTGCAAAGCAAAATACAGTTGACATGCGTTGCGGAAGGCCCGAAACTTGCTGCGTTCCCCAGAGAACCTCTCAGGAAAGGGAACTCTGGGCTCAGGTGGAGGTAGTACCACGGGGAGAGAGGAAATAGTCCGTGAAGGTGTAGCGGAGGATACTGGAACTGAGCTGACAGGAAGTGTCTGAACTTGTCCTTCCAACTTAAGGTACCCCCTCATGTAGGGACTGCACAGCTTGCATGAGAGCTGCAAGGTGGCGGCCCAACTCCTCCATCTGTGAGGCTCCTTCTGTAGGCTCAGTCATGGCTGTCTGATACGGTCACGTACCTGGTATCAGAGCCCAACCGTAGAAGGAGACCTCTCTTACAGCCCTGGCTCGGGGATCACTGGGGTTGCAACAGTGGTACGGGAGCGCAGTGAGGTAGGAGCGCCTGTATGATCCGTGGTAGCTGATACAGATGAGTAGAGATGATCCACCGGAAGGACTGGACTGTAGAAACAGTTGGAGGTGGTTACAGGTGTGGTGCAGAGACCCCTGGATCTTGGCGGAGACTGGATCAGGAACAGACTGAAGCAGAGTGAGACAAGCCGGGTCAGCACGGGCAACGGGTAGTTAATTCAGCAGGCAAAGAGTAGTCAGCAGACAGGCAGTGGTTTGGCAACAGAAGATCAACAGATTCAGATATAGCAGGGTCAAGGCAGGCCGGGTCAGGAGAGGAGAAGGCAGAGGTGGTCAAACGGAGCAGGGTAAGGTAATTACAGCAGGTACAGGATCAGACTCAGGTACAGCTGCAGATCAGACAGCACTGTACTAGAGCAGCTGCAGTCCTTTTAAAGGGTCACTGGCGCCAAGCCGAGTTAGCTTGCGCGCATGCGCACCTGTCGCGTGTTCCCGCACGTGTGCGCCTGCCGCGTGTCTCTGCGCACGTACACGCGCTGGTGCCTGGTACAGCGCATTCTTATAGGAACATATGTGCGCACACGCGCAGGCCCGAGCATCTGCCTTGCCACAGGGTATCCCTGACACCCTCTCTCTCCATCCTCGCTCCCCCTCTCTCCCCCTCTCTACCCCTCTCACTCACCCTCTCTCTTTCCCCGTTTTGCCCACCCTCTCTCTCCCCCTCTCGCTCACCCCCCCTCTCTCCCTCTCCTTCTCCCCCTCTCGCTCACCTTCTCTCTCTCTCCCTCTCGCTCACCCTCTCTCTCTCCCCCTCTCGCTCACCCCCTCTCTCTCACCCCCTCTCTCTCACCCATTCTCTCTCCCCTCTTGCTCACCCTCTCTCTCCCCCTCTCGCTCACCCACTCTCTCTCTCTCTCTCCCCTCTCGCTCTCCCCCTCTCTCTCCCTCTCTCAACCACCCTCCCTCCCCCTCTCAGTTACAATCTCTTGCTCCCCCTCTCACTCACCCTTCCCCTTTCTCTCCCCCCCTCTCTCTCCCTCTCCCCCTCTCTCTCCCTTCCCTCTCTATCTCTCTCTCTCCCCCTATTTCTCTCTCCCCCCTCTCTCTCTCCCTCCCCCCTCTCTCTCCCTCTCCCTGATTGAGGAGGGTGCCCTGGAAGTGGTGCTGATGAACTGTGTGCTAGATCCGTGCATCTCTTTGCAGCCATTTTTATTGCTTGAATTTTTTTTCCCATCTTGGGTGTGATTGGGGCCTCATGTGTATGTTTTGCCTAAGGCCTCACAAAGCCTAGAGCTTCCTCTGGCTGCAGCTCCAGTGTCCACCAGCAGGTGTCTCCCAGGAGCCAGCAATCTGTTCTAATCAGTCACATTAGTGTTCTGCTGCCGGGGGGCTACTTAAGGCTTCTCCTCCCTTCCCCCGGCGCGTCATGATTTTGGTCCCGGCCTTGCTGTCTGATGCCCAGCCTGATCCAGTCTGCACCCCTCTGTCTTGCTCCTGCCTCCCTCTTCTCTGTACCCAGCCATGATCCCCCCTTCCTTGCAACCTTGCATTCCTTGTACCCTTGTCCCTAGCTTGGTCTGTATATATATTTAGTTGTTCAGGTTCAACAGCTCTTGTTAGTTGGGTTTTTGGTTCTGTTTGGGGTTGTTGATGTTTACTGTGTGCTGTGTTTTCTGTGTTGTCTGTGTTCATGGTTTGCTGTTTTTCACTGTAAATAAATAACACTTTAATATATATATACCTTGTTGTTTATTTGATCTCAGTTTCCTTGTGCAGCTGAGTGTCCAGTGGTGGTGTGTCCATTAAGGGCGCACGGGCGCTGCCCCCTCTCTCCAGCCACCCCCCTCTGTGTAGAATGGATAGATTAATGGATTGCATGAATCTATCCATGGCCGCCGCTGCCACTCGCTATTCAGGTGTCCGGCCCCTTTTCGGACGCCGGACGCCTGAATTCCAGCGGCGGGGGTGTATTTTTGAAGCACCTGATTAGAGCCATAAGCTCTAATAGGCTTCAAAAAAGGGGAACTGCGAGCGCAAGTTGCAGTCCATCCAGGTGTGTTAAAAAAGCGAACGAATATTCACTTTCCTATCATTGGACCACCTCTCAGCCAGTCAGGTGCGCGAGTCTGTTACTCGTCACCTGAATGGCTGAAAGGACAGGCGCTACGATTGGATGCCTATCAGGAGGAGGGGAGGAGACACACCGAGGACACATGAGCCACTGTCTGACCTGCTGCAAGATCCCACAGTTTGCCGCCGTCAACCGCATGCCTGACCCGCCACCAAGATGGGGTAAGTGTTGGGCAGATGGCGAGCGGGCGGGGGGAGTCGCAGTGGCAACTTTTGATGGGCACAGTGGCACTATTAGATGGGCACAGTGGCAGCATTTGATGGGGCAGAGTGGCCCTATTTGATGGGCACAGTGGCAGCATTTGATGGGGCACAGTGGCACTATTTGATGGGCACAGTGGCAGCATTTGATGGGGCACAGTGGCACTATTTGATGGGCACAGTAGCAGCGTTTGATGGGCATAGTGGCAGCTTTGATGGGCACAGTGGCAGCGTTTGGCACAGTGGCTGCATTTGATGGGTACAGTGGCTGCAATTGATTGGCACAGTGGCTGCAATTGATGAGCACAGCGACTGCGTTTGATGGGCACAGTGAGGCTACAATTGATGGGTTTTTTTCCAGAATTTTTCAGTTTGTTTGCATTTTGAGCACCAGCCGCCACTGTACGTGTCTGGTCTACTTGCTGTAGAAAACCTAACATAATCGTGAAGCCCACCAACAACCAGATCTACTGCACTTGGGAACTGAGAGCCAGTTGCTTTGAACTTTCTGCTTTGCCTTGTCAGAATGCTTAGCGCAAAGGTAATCTATCATGTGCAGCTCGCAGTAGAAGTAGATAAAGATTATTGTCGCTTCATGTGGCGGGATCTCACTGTGGAGGAACTGTTGGGAAGCATTCTGACAGCACATGCTTTAGCTGTTGAGGGGAGAGTTTCCCATAGCAAAGTACATCCTTTTATTCAGGTCTGTTCTGAGCTATTATTTCCAGTTATCTCTCAGGGCCATGATGTTTTCACTCCCCCATTTACTATGCACCAGGCTGGATTTTTGGGATGGTTGCTGGAACATTGTGCAGGTTCTTTTGTTCAGCAGTATTCAGCCTATTCACAACAGGTGGTGTTGGATTGTATTGCTGTTGAGCACTCATTAATTGAGCAATGTAAGCAAGGGAGGGACAAACTGACCTTAGTTCAACCTCTGCTACAAGCTTGGTCAGAGATCAGTGCTAGATGATTCACATAACATCAGAGCTGCTATTAGGAATCAAGAATACCTTCCTCTGTTGCCCTTACCAACCACAGCTGCTACTGAGTGCGTTACCTCCTATAGATCAGTACCCTGCCACCAGTGAGCACACTTCCTCTGTATGCAATCCATTGAAAGCTCCCCTTGCAGTGCCATTACCCATAGCAACATCTCATCCTCTTCCTGTATTTCTGCTACTCTTCCCTCTATTATTCCCATTACTGTTTCTACCTCTCCATTAGCAGTACACGCTGGTCATCACAATGCAACTACGTGCAGGAATCCAGTATCCAAGCCTTAAAAGAAAGAAACAAAACTTTGCTTCTGCTCTTACAACTCCACCACAATCCATGTTGCTTGCTGATCCTGTGTCCATCGATCCAGTACCCGCTGCCCAGTCTACAGAACTGGTGCCGGCTACCCAGCCTAATGTGCTGTTGACTGCTGCCGATGCGATCCAGTCCTCCTCAATGCACATGACTACTACCGATGCGATCCAATCCTCCTCCATGCAGACGACTACTGCCGATGCGATCCAGTCCTCCTCTATGCAGACGACTACTGCCGATGCGATCCAGTCCTCCTCCATGCTGATGACTGCTGCCGATGCGATCCCGTCCTCATCCATGCTGATGACTGCTGCCGATGCGATCCCGTCCTCCATGCTGGTGTCACCTGTCGATGGTGTCCATGCCTCCCCCATGTTGCCGCCTGCCGATGGTGTCCATGCCTCCTCCATGTAACAAGAACGGGAGGGATTGGAGTGTGTGTGAACAGCAATTTGGTCTGTCTGACCCAATTTAAATAGAACAAAGAAAAACCTGGTGCCAAAGGGCACGGTTGGAACCCCTAGGAGTCTATTATAGACAGACCGAATGATTTAAGTATAAAAATATAAATTTTATTAAGAGTAACAACATGAGTAAATAGAAATCAATATATAAAAAACAATATGTGGTACCCAGTTATACAATTGTATGAAGAAACCACTGTCCTGAGGTAGAACGGACTAGTGATGATCCATACAGGCGTAGACACCTGATGCCTTACATGTTACAGACTAACAGTCCTTCTTCAGAGGTAATTAAGTCAGGGTACAGATTTTCTACAATAGAAGAAAATGTGCAAATGGTATAGTATTAGTATCCAATAAGTAACAAAAATAAATTTGACAATATCATAGCAACTACAAAGAATGCAGTGAATACAGAAACAATCATGTATATTTAGCTATGTGTAAAGACTACTTACAAATTAAAAATAATCCACACAAGATAAATCGGAGTGAAGATGGAATTTATTGGTCAATCCAAACTATGAAAAGCATAAACAATCCCCTAACAGAATCTAGAATCAGAGGACAGCCAGTGCTTCACTGCAAGGACTGGGAGCTGAGGAGCGAATAGCTCCTGCTTGGACTGGGCCAAAATCGCTATATTGAAAAAAGTAAAATATAACAATGGGTCACTAAAGATATACTAAGTGCATCAGATGAGGCACAGAAACTGACTTTTGCAGCACTAATTGAGGCTGCATCAGACACTGGTGTAACCAAGGTTGTAGTAGATAAAATCAACCAACTCACTACTTGCTGTTAAGCTGGACTCTGTTGACTGGGTTAAACTCCCGCCTGCTGATGTGTCTGAGACTTCTAAAGTTCCAGTGTTCGGTGGCCTAAATGGGTTACCTGTCTGGCCTGAGATTTTGTTTTCAGTCGCCTTGGTTGGGTCCCTCTTACACTATGTTACGCCTAAGCCTGGTGGTCTGGACATACCCTGTACAACTGGTAGCTACGTTTGCCTTCATGACCGTGGTAGTGGTGAGCTCCAGGGGAGTGGCAGAGTACCATTTGTGCCTTGCCACGACCTGGATGCGATTGCCAGTCTACATGCAGACACCAGTGGTGGAGCCTTATGGAGCGTCTGGAGGCCGCTCTTAAATGGGGGGTAATGTTAGGATGGAATTCACCTGCTGGTGGCACTATACTGTTCTGGGAGGTTTGCTGTAGCTCCAGTGTCCAACAGCAGGTGTCTCCCAGGAGCCAGCAGGCTGTACTAATCAGTCACATTAGTGTTCAGCTGTCCGGGGGGCTACTTAAGGCTGCTTCTCCCTTCCCCCGGCGCGTCACGATTTTGGTCCCGGCCTTGCTGCCTGATGCCCAGCCTGATTCCAGAAAAAAATGGAAATTTTGCGAAAAATTTAAATAACATTCAGTGTGGAGTAGTTTTACAAATTGAAAAACATTTTGTTATACCAGGAACGTGAAATGCAGTGTATATAAAAGTATTATGTTTGAAATGAAAGTAAAGCTTATTCAGTAAATAAACTAAACTTGCTTTTTAAAATGTTATTTTTTTATTACAAATGGAATAACAAGAACTGTGTATGTTTAGAACTTTGCATGAGAACAGGTAACCACCTCTTTCACTATTAATTTAAAAGCAGGAGCCAATAGGCTTTTTCAGTGCTTGACAATGCTGATCCAAAAGCATATACTGCTCTTGCAAGAGCTTGATCAATTTTCTCTTGATTTTCAGGTGTCTTTTTATCTATAAATAAAGGTATTGTGTATTTTTTGGGAGGCAGTGGTTTGCAACACTTCCTAACTTGAAGATGCTGCTGGAGAAGAAACACTTTGTGATGATTCAGAAGCAGCAGAAAGAGTTTTTTCTGGGATGAGAACTATGAAGGGTTGTTTTTTAATGTCCTTAGGGCACCTCTGGTATGTAAGGATGTGTTTTTTCATCCTTGTAGCATTTTGGAAAATAATATTTATTCTCACAAAATTTGCACATTGCAGCTTTGCTTGGTGCAGAAATTGCAGTGTGGAAAGGAGGAGGAAAAGAAAAAACATTACTGACCAGACTATTGGGAAACATTATGCTGTGATGGTTGAGAACATTATTAAGAATCTTTTAAAGGAAAAAAGATAAACTAATTTGTCAGACAAGTTTATCCTCTTACCTGTCAATTAAGGCCTGAGAGTACATAAGCTATCATCTACCATATCCCAACAATCACTCAACTGTAGGAGGTACAGTTTGCAGTACAGTTTGCCCACCTGTGGACAAACCAAACTGGAGCATTTCCCCTGCTTTGCACCCTAGTGGCAGAAATTCATATTTCTTTTGTTTGAAAAGTGCATTGAGAAGTACAGTGTTACTTCAACTGTATTCCAGGATTTGTTTGTCTGCAGCTGAGAGAACTTAATCTAAGACTTTACATAAAGTCTCAGAAATCTTTCATTAAGATCTTCAGATATAGTTATATTACTTATCATACTAAAAAAAAAAAACATATTCCACACCTCTTTTTTTTTTCCATAAAAAATTGAAATGGCTTAAAGATAAAAATGAAACAAGAAAACAAAAAATATAAGAAGTTTCCCTATGGGGTTTTGAGCTGCAGCAATGGAGTCATAAGTTTAGAAAAAATATTTTATTATTACAATAATTAGTGGGGTTACATTAAAGAGTTCCCATTTTTAAAAAAAAAATCAAAAATCAGCATCTACAAATACTGCAGCTGCTGACTTTTAATAATCGGACACTTACCTGTCCCACGGTCCAGCGATGCAGGGGATAGAAGCCCCGCTTGTCTTCCCCTCTGTTCGGCGGCGCCGGCATTGCAACTGTGGGCACCGGACTGTGGCTTCACAGCCGGGCACCCACTGTGCATGCGCAAGCGGCACCGCGCGCCGTGATTGGCCGCTCAGTCATCTGGGACCTGTAATGTGTCCCAGATGATTGACAAGAGGGAGGGAGCAGAGCTGAGCCCTTCCTGCGCTGAGGGGAAGTGATGTCACCAGCCCAGGCACTGAAAGAGGCAGACTGTGAGGGGCCCCCTAGCAACAGGCATTTAGAGGTGAGTTAAAAAAAAAATTTCCAAATGCTTTTTTTATTTATTTCTTTTTTTTAGGCACATTCATGCATTGTTTTTTTTTGGGTGGAACACCACTTTAACATAACCATTGTTACAACCCCACTAATTATTGTAATAATAAAATATTTTTTTCTAAACTTATGACTCCATTGCTGCAGCTCAAAACCCCATAGGGAAACTTCTTATATTGTTTGTATTTGCATCGGGGCGTAAAGTTACCCTAGCTTATCTATGTACCGTTTTTCTATTTTTATGAAACAAGAAAACATTTTTTTCCCCCAATTTTTCTGTTTTTTTTCCCAGACCCAGCCATCTCTAGGCAGCAGCAGCAAAATAACGCACACTTACGAAATGTTCACTCTATAACACAGAAATTAGGCCATAGAGTCCCCTCTGCAAAGTCTCAACAGTAGCATAGAAATCTGAAGGTGTCTAGAAAAATGGGAGGCAGACCTTAATCGTACATTCTCGGAGACACAAAAACAACATAACATCACTTTCGCCATCAAATCATCCCTGTGCACCAAAATTCAGGAAACAAATTTTAAAATATTTTCCAGGTGGTATTTTACACCCACCAGGCTCCACAAATGTTTCCCGAATAAGTCAGACCGTTGCTGGCAATGCGAGGAGGATGAAGGCTCCTCACACTATTTCTCCCATTCCATGGGTTACTTGTCCACTTGAAAATGTATCTGCAACTGGCAGTGATCTCTACTGTATGGTTCCAAACACTCCAAAGACTATTAGCAAACAGGCCCCCAACCTCAATGAACACAGGTAAAGTTGCAGCATGGCTGTCTAGAAGGGCCATAGCCCTTTGAGCTGGGATCTTCTCCTCCTGGACAAGATCGGGTCTGCCTCCGGCTCCAAACTATTTATGCATGTCCCCAGCCACCTTTTGGCACCCTCCCCCAGGGATTGACTGAGACAACATAAATATTTAGGTTGCTGATTTGCCTTTCCAGCCCACGACATTATAGAATCCTCCAAGATCTCAGGAAGAAGCAATCAAACCTGCAGCCAGTGGAGCCTAGAACAGCCCAAAACAATCACAAACTGCTTTATTGATTACAGTGGAGCCAAAATAACTACATTTACCTAGCTTTCCTAGCAACCTATTTTAGGAGTGTACTACATTTAAGTATCTCCAAAGAATAATTTTTAGATTCTATATTTGTATAACTTTGCCAGCGTGATGTGATAAAATTGTCATAGGTGCCACAGAATCAAAAGAGTTCACGGCAGTTATCAGTTCTTCTAAAACTATACACAGTAATGTAGGTTTCATCATTAAATATATGTTCTTGAGCTCCAGTGTGTGCCTTTTCTTAGGCTGAGATGTCATCAGGTTGCTGGAAACATTTTCCCCATCTTTTTCTACACAGTGACAAGACTGCAACATTGTAGCTTCAAGAGGAAGTAAACCCTGATGGGTTTTACTTCATCTTTTTTCCCCTGCAAAGTAAAAGCATAATGGGCTAGTATGCATTGCATACTAGCCCATTATGTTGCACTTACCTGCAAACGAAGTTCCCAATGTCTCCACTATCTCTGCTGGTGGCCGCATCCATCTTCACCCCTCTTCCTTCCGGGGCCGTGGACTCCGGCTCTGTGACTGTCCGAAGTCGCGTGACGTCACTCCCGCACATGCGCACGGGAGCTGCTGGTCACGGCACGGGCCCTTTAGAAACAGTACAATCATGCCCTTTCTTCAGTGTGCATGCACCGATGACTTCGGTGCAAGTGTATATGGTAAGTAGCTCCTAAACCGTGCAGGTTTAGGAGATATTTTCAGTACCTACAGGTAAGCCTTATTATAGGTTTACCTGTAGGTTAAAGTGGTGTAATAGGGTTTACAACCACTTTAATAGCAATTCTCCATAAGTCAGTGGACTGATGCCTGAAACCCTAACCTTTTAATGTAACCCAAACCTTAAAGTTGGTTCTCATTCACACAATTTGCATTGCTAAGACAGGCAACTTGCCTCTTTTTCCTAAGGTGTCAGTTTACACCATAAAACTTTGATTTGGCCTTCCTTTAGCCCCGTAGACACAATCAGGAAATCGTAAGAAAAATACCACTTTCGGAGCGATCGTACGATAATCGTATTGTAAGTACAGAGCTTTCTAGAGCCGATCATGACAGTTTATCTAATATTATCCGATCGGACATGCACAAAAAGTTTTTTCGTACGATGCCAGATTGTACGATTTCCATTTAATCAGTTGTCTTTCGAAAATGCAATACATATACACTACAACACATTACATCACTTCTGAATTTTTATTCTGTCGTACGAGAATGTTCTTGACTTTAGTAAACTTTTCCGGTTGTGTGTACAAGTCAGACCATTTCCTCTGTCTTTTATCACACAGTGACCAGACTGCAACATTGTAGCTTTATAGCATGTCACAAGAGGCCAGATGGTTGAATAAAAAATAAAAAAAAACAGATTCCCCCACACAAACAAAGACATTGTATTTTGATAACAGAACCCTCTGCTGATAGAATACACTGACTGGCGTCTGCAGCTGATTAGCTGAACATTTCCAGCATGTCTCTTGGAAATTAATCAAATTCATCAATTGATGATGATCATTACTTGGCATGCATATACTTGATAAAAAAATATATCTGATGCTAAGGTCACTTTAACTTTGACACTGCAGTACATTGTGCACAGTACAGTAACCATATTTTACTGTATTTGAAGTCCTTGGTGCAAATCACACCAGCTGTAGGCCACTAAGTAGACGAGATTGGCTGGGTGATCCACAAGTTAGTGATCTGCTTCACAGTTCACTCACCCTACAGTATGTACAAAAATTGCACTGGGCTTACTGTGTGCTAGGGCTACCTACTTGATTCCCTTCAACATTGAAAACAATCAGAAACCATTATTATTAATAAGCCCATTATTAACTTTTTATTATGTTAATGTCAGCAGATATTAGGAGTCTGGCTATCAATGTTTTCAACCAAGACTTACACAACATTTACCCAAGATTTACACATTTTTTAACATGTAAATCTTAGTTGGAACATATGTGAATTTTGAGTGAAAGTTGGGTGAAAACATTGATAAACATTGTTGTTATAATAAAAAAGAAATTAAGGGCATTTTTTGTATTTGTCATTCATGCAATATATCAGTATTTGCCCCACTTAAATCTTACATGGTATACTTTTATTGAAAGGTCACTCATAATTGCTTTTCATTTCTTATTGTATGAAAAACTAATATCTGTGCGATTGTCTGATTTTGTTTTATACAGTATAAATTTTTCAGCGGATCTAAAGCATCTCATGCAAGATGTTATTGACCTGGACATCCGTGCACAACATGTACCCTCAGAACTTCTTCTTCATGGGTCGCTAACATTTCCAATTGGACTCAGCAACAACAATCAATGCTTTTTTGGTGCTGCATATTATGGCAAAGGGCGTGTTGTTGTAGGAGCACATGAAAGCTACCTGGATATGCCAGAGCTGAGGACCTTCATTCTTAATGGTGTTTCTTGGCTAGACATGAACAGAAATGGAAAGATTGGTGTTAATCAATTGAAAGATCTCCTCCGTGCATTACAGAATAAAGGTTTATCTTGTGTGGATTCTCGCTTGATTCCTGGTCTCAGTGTATATTGCTGCACCTCATACAGTGATGCAGAAGCTGAAATGATCCATAGATTTGTAGCAGAAGGTGGGGGCCTGCTCATCGCTGGCCATGCCTGGTATTGGTCTTACTCCAACCCAAATGTGCTTTCCCAATACCCAGGAAATAAAATCCTCAACAAGTTTGGAATTAGTATTCTAGCACAGACAGTTGGGCAAGGAGTTTATAAGGCTTTGGATCCCAAAGCACTTGATAGTACCTACCACTTCCCTAGAGCAATCTGCCGGCTGCTAAGAAACTTGAAAAGTGGAGTTGAGCTAAAACCACCTCTCAGCACTTGGATGAGCAAGCTCATACAAGATGTCTGCACGTACATGAGGCTTCCAGCCAGCCCTCTTACCTTATCACTGCAGCACGAACTAACACATCTAGTAAAAGGGTGTCACTTACCCACTATCTGTAAACAGTGTCCTGTGAAAAACAGCTCCCAAGAAGCTTTAATCCTTTGTTTGGCTCAAGAAGTCAGCTGCCTTGAATGTCTGGATGACAGTGGAGAAGGTGGCACTGGATTGTTGTCCCAGAACCCCGTTACAGTACAGATTGATGCAACAAACCCAGGTAGAACATTTAAAAAATATGTCTTTGTCTCCATCTATGCAAGATGTGTAGTGCTTAACCTTTACTGCATTGTTCCTAGGTGGTGATGCATGGAAAAGTACCGGACTCTTTCTGCCCCCTGGAAAAACTGCAATACTAATATTTCCAGCATCAGCTGCTGGACAAGGTCTTCAGGTATTTCTTTTAGAAATGCTATTCTGAATTGTATTTAATTGTGTACATTATTTTGTTGCCATTATTTGCAACCTCATTTACCATATCGCTCATTTCAGTTATCCAATCATGTGGAAAGTGAATTACTGTTCACTTTAAATCCCCAGTTTACACAAATCAAAAGAGGGAATAGGAATATTCTTTTCATATGACTGGATATTTGAAGCAAATTTTCACACAATTTAGCGTATAGAGATTTTCAACTCCTTTGGTAAATAAGCTCATTGTGTATACCTCAACTTGTAAGTCAGAGACATTTTGCAGAGTTGTATTCCACATAGTGCCATCTGAAAAAAAACAGGATCTATATTTATTCTTGAAATCAGTTTTATTTATTAAGAGTATACCAGAGAAATGGTTCCAACACAGAACTTTAGAGTACGCTGCTTGCATTTAGGTTCATGTACATGGCCACAAGAGGGCATTCAGCATGCATGGAGTATAGATAGCCAGCAAAAGGGAGCTACAGGTGCAGCATACAGCTTTTATTCCCCAGGGTCTCTGCTAAAAAAACATTTATAATGTTTGGGGGTTCTGAATAATTTTCTAGCAAAAAAAAATGTGATTTTTACATGTAGGAGCGAGGTGCCAGAATTGGTCCGGTTGGCAAGTTCCTACGGGAACTGTAGAAAAGAAAAAGGGAAACTCTGGGACACAGTGTAGAGAGGTAGGTTTGGGGGTCAGTTTTGGTTATTTGCTTTAAGATTAGATTCACTGAAAAAAACAAATTCAGTCTACATTTCCGTTTCAATTACCCTACTATACTTTTATTATTATTATTATTATTATACAGGATTTATATTGTCAACACTTGGCACAGCGCTTTACAATATGAGGGCAGACAGTACAGTTACAATACAATTCAGTACAGGAAGAAACAGAGGGCCCTGCTTATTAGAGCTTACAATCTAAAAGGAAGGGTCAAGGGGATGAGCTGATGGAGAAAATAAAAGTGCAGTTGTTAGGTGGGGGCAAGGTACAGTAGGCTTCTCTGGGTTTTCAGGGATCACCTGAAAGGGGACATAGTAGTAGATAGTCAGACAGATTGGGGTAGGGAGTTTCATAAAATTGGAGAGGCTCAGGAGAAGTCCTGGAAGCAAGCATGGGAGGAGGTGACAAGGGAGATAGAGAGCCGGAGGTCTTGGAATAACGAGCAGAACAATCAAACTTATCAAACTTACACATTTTTTTTTACTATTTTTCCAGGTTCAGGTTGGCTGCCACTCGGATAACTTGAGTGCAGCTGAGGAGTTCTATCGTGCCCCTGTGGTTATACATCGGAAAGATGTTCGTGGAGAAAAAGTGAAAATGTCTTGTATATGGGGAGGTCTTCTATATATTATTGTTAAAGCAAAAAGCCAGTTGGGTCTGATTCATGTTACAGTGTATGGTGCAGAACAAGCTCCAACATTCATTAAGGGTAAGTATATGAAATAGGAATATACTGAGTACAGAATGTTTTGCATTTTGTCAGTAAAAGTGCATTTGGCTGTCAAATATATACAGATTATAAAACTAAGTATATTTTTATTTAATATAGTTACATTGTTTTTGCAGTGATTGAATCAGGAGTGGTAGATAACAGAAATGTGGCTCAACAAAAGTCATGATCGATTAATGCATTTGGAAGGCCATGGTGTTTTCACAAAAGATTACAAAGGATAAAGAAGACAAAAAGAGGGCAGGCTTTGCCTGTATGTAGAATCTTTTCTCTTTGATTCTACAAAATTATTTGATAGAGCGGGATAGAATTTGAATTTTTTGCTTGTGCCTCCATTGAAGATATTTTGCTTCACTTGTAACATCCATAAGGCTCCATTCACATCTGATCGTTTTTGGGAGCGTTTTTTTAAGCTTTTTTGCAGCTTTTTACAAGCTGTTATAGTAGCATATTACAAGCGTTTTACAGCTTTAAGCGTTTTTGTTTAGCCAATAGAAGCACTAGGAAGAGCAGAGGGAGAGGAAATTAGGGGTGGAGAGCTGCTATTTGAGCAGAAAACGCTCCTAAAAAGCTCAAGTCAGGCGTTCCTATTGAAGTCTATGAGGCCAAAAACGCTTGTAATCTGCCAACAAGAAGCTGATGTACCTTTTTGAGTTTCAGGCGTTTTGTTTCAGGTGACAGGATGCTCAGATGTGAACAGGGGCCATTGAAATGAATGGGATGTGGCTTGTTGAGCATTTTAGAGCTACAAGATTCAAGCAGAAAATCGCTCAGGAACAGCAATGAAAACATATCCAGAAGTTCTAAACCTTCTTAACTCTTCTGAAAAAAGTTTTGTATTTACCTGCACACCCAATCGGAGATTTCCTATCACTTCTTGCACTGATCAGAGGTGACAGAAATGTCCCAAATAGGCACACCAATAGCAATAAAACCCAACATAGGCTCTAATTGTTTGGCTTTAAACTAGACATTTATAAAAAATGCAATTTTAATTAAAATCCTAAAAAGTAGCAAAAAAATAGCATCATGTCAAATTTAGAAGGCAGCCTATATAACATGAACATTTTAGTCTTCGAGAACGTCCTAAAAAGATATAATCATCAGGCACGGCGCCTTAATGCACATGACATGGGGACAGCAGCAGCCTGCAATGGGCTAACTTTATAATCTGGAAAGAAATCTCCCCCTCTAACTTCCCCTGGCAGTTTCTGGCACTTTGCATTGGTTCAGGAAGAATCCCTTGAGGCAAAGCATTTTACTGCTGTTGCTTGTGTGGGCAGGATGTGTATTGCTGCGATCCCTACCGGTCCTCCTCTCATGCATATAAGTGCCTGAGTTGGACAGGAGAGAAAGGCCGGCGGGGATCGAGCAATACACATCCCACCCACACAAGCAACAGCAGTAAAATGCTCTGCCTCAGGGTATTCTTCCTGAACCAATGCAGAGCACCAGAAACTGCCTGGATAAGGTAGAGGGGTAAGACTGCAGTCTGTATTTCATGTTTAGCCCATTGATAGCATGCTAGAACAGGTAAGATCTGTGCCAGCTGCTTCCCTGCGCTGTACTGCTCTGCTTGAGGAAACCGTTTCTGTATTGTAGATTACTGCCCCCTGTACTATGCCCTCCTGACACACACACACTGTACCCTTCTGACCCTCGTACTGTGCCTTCCTCACCCACATACACTGTGTCCTGCTGCCCCTGTTCTGTGCCCTCGTGACCCACTCACACTGTGCCCTACTGGCCCCCATGATGTACCCTACTGGCCCCCATACTGTGCCCTCATGCTCCCTGTATGCTGACCCTTGTATTGTGCCCTTATGACCACCTGTACTGTGCCCTGGTGACCCCCCTGTATTTGTGTTGATTAGTCTTTGATTTATTGCATGTTTTCTTATTGTTTAAAATCTATTTTATTGAAAGTACTAATAAATATATGTCCAATTCTATCAAGTATTTGCACTTTAAATCTTGAGAGTATGTACGTAAATTGGGGCAGGCTGGTAGGGGCTCCAGTGTATTACTTTGCCCAGGGGCCCATGATACTATTAATATAACCCTGTCATGAGGTATATTATAGTCTAGGAAGGCTTCAAAGACAGTCTATGCTTCAAAATGACTGCATTTTAGAATTTGCATTTCATATTTTCCTTTCTTCTCTGTTAGAGGAAACTTGGTTGTTCTTCTGCAGTGATTGGAGATCACATGCACACATTTATCGAGTATGTAGAATAAGTAGAATCCAACCAGAGTGTTGAAACATTTCACTGAGACTCTGCCACAGCCCATTAGATCAGTAGAAAATCTGCTTCCTTTGGAGAAAATCTGTGTAGACAAAGGGAGGAGGAGGGTGATCTCCAGGATTTATAGAGTGCTGAACGATGAGATACCGCCATACATCGAGAAGTGGGAGAGGGAATTGGGAGCACCGGTAAATAGGGCTGAGATAAGGCAATTACTGAGGCGGGTTCACGCTACTTTGGTTAACAACAATATAGTCAAATTAAATTATAAATGCTTGTCCCAATGGTACATCACCCCCGATAAGGCACACAAATGCAAAAGGGAAAAAACACAATTATGCTGGCGAGGATGTGGCAAGGTCCTGAAATGAGAAAATACTGGGGGGAGATTAGGCAAACAATCAAAGAGATAACTAGCATAGAGGTCCCTGATGACCCGTGGAAGTGCTTATTCCACGGGATAAGAATACCAACTAAGCAATATGTAAGAATGTTACTTCCGCAGCTTTTAAATGCGGCTAAAAGCCTCATACCTAGTCACTGGAAGGAACCCGAAAAGCCCACCATGAAGAGCTGGTGTAATAAATAAACAAATTTCAAAACTTAGAATATCGCAGGTTCAGTGACGAAGAGGGAATAGAGAAATTTGAAGAGAAATGGCGGAATTGGGTTAATTATAAGCAAACATTAAGATTTGCAGAAATAATGGGAGCATAGGATATAAATCATAGTAGAGGAAGCATAAGATAGATACATATTGGGAGTGGAGGATCAGTGGAAAAGAATAGGATAGATTTGGAGCGAGAAAGGTAGGTGGGGAGGGAGAGGGATAGAGTGGGGGGGGGGGGGGTCTGGGTTGGGGGTTTTCTTTTTGTTGTTAAGAATGTATTAAGAAATTGTGTATTTTAAAGATACAGCGGGGTTGTATCCACGTTATATGTTATTTTGTTTTGATACAGAAAAGTCAATAAAGATATTAAAAAAAAAAAATTAATGACAAACCAATATCTATTGTCAATTAATAAACAATATATAAGTACAAAACAGCCAATGGGTAGGTAAACAGTAAAAACAAACTCCCCCCCCCCCCAAAAAAAAATAATAAATCTAGTAGAAAACAACCCAGCCTAAATGAACAATTCCAGGGTAGACTTATCAATTGAGAATAACTACATCATGATGTAAAAGCACATTTCTAGATTTCTAGTTATGTCAAACACAGTGGCGGCCGGTGCTCAATATTGCCAGGAAGGTGGCAGCCCCCGACCCCCCCCCCCCCCAGTGGGAAGGAAGAGCCTGGCCGCTGCTCCTCCCAGCCGAATAAGAAGTGTGTCCTGAGACATGGTTGGCCAGGAAGTCTTGAGACAATCGGGTTTTAGGACCCACTTCCTGATGGGATGGGAGGAGAATCAGGAATACAACAGTAAATATTAATTCACTATTGTCACACAACTGGATGGGCTCAGGGCGCAGTACTCTGTGCCCTGAGCCCACCCTTTTTTGTAGCCAATTAGAGCCTCAGGCTCTAATCATGTACTTAAAAAAAAAACAACCCTTTGAAATCCATGTGTCCGGCACCCTGCATGTAGATTAGGGGCCAAGCACATGGTTTAGGTGGGCGGCGCTCCTGCGCCCCTTATGGACGGGCCGCCACTGGTCAAACATATGCCAGTGAATTCCATTTGTAAATTGTTTAATACATTTTATAATGTGATACATTACAACTACATTTTGATGGATTTTTCATTAAAAACTTGTAAAACAAAATAGAAGAATAATTTATATTTTTGTTTAGGTCAGACTAGCCTCTCTTCATGGCAGAAAACAATTCGTAACTATCCAGCTCCTTGGGCTGAGCTTATTGCAGAAAACATCATTCTTACTGTGCCCTCTGATGCCATCCGCTCACTAGAGGATCCACAAACTTTGATGTCATTGTGGGATGAGATCATGGCAGCTGTTGCTGACCTAGCAGCAATTCCTAAGAAATTTCCTCGTCCTGAAAGAATTGTGGCAGATGTGCAGATCTCAGCTGGTAGGTTATTTTGTTGATCAATGAATATCGGAGGGAGGGGGGGGGGGTTGTTAAGAAATTGATTTTCTCTCTGGAATAATTTTGTAAATATGTACAAACCTCAGTCAGTAAAGAAAGGCACAGTTTACTTTTAAAGTCATTTGTATTGACTTACACTAGTATTCCCTTTTTTTCAGTTTTTCTTGTGAAATAGGTTTAATAAATCCACTTATTAAATCTGACATTCTTCTTATAGCCCTGAAAATACGTATTAGAAATTCTATTGAGATGTTGTATCATATTTACTGCTGGTAACATGCTGATTCTTGCCAAGCGATTTATTGCTCTAAAATGATCTTGGATAGGCAACTTCAGTTTGTGTATACAGCTACAATACAGTCCCTTCTAAATTGTACATGATCCCTGGGTCATATACTTCTGCTGCCTGACACAATGGTTAAATTGCATTACAAGATAAGTAGATAATAGTGTGCCCTGGATACTGCACAGAATCGTTAATAGCTAAGTGCACTTTTAGGAACATGTTACACCCGTATTTAAAGTGTAAAATGTAAAATCTTCCTAAGCACTAAACACCATCATCCCCTGAGCAGGGATTCTTTTCCAATGTAGCTGCTGTCACATTTAAAGTGGTTGAAAACCTTTGCATATACTTAGTGAAGTAACTTGCATTAGATGATACACAGAGATGAAACAAATCCTCCCATATCAGTTCTAGGGGTTTATCTGAAGCCACCTGTGCTCTACAGTCATTCAAAGTCCTCAGTTTACACAGGATCTCTCAGCTATGAAAAGCAGGGGGCAGAGATCTTAAGACTCACACTGCAGAGAACTCTGAGCCCTGATTGGAGGGAAGGGACACATCCCCTCCTCATAGTGCACGGTGAACATGCACAGCTGTGGCTGTCAATCACAAGTCATGTGCTGGGACTCACCTCCTTATCACCTTTTTACCACTTTAAAATAGGCACGGCTGTGTGGCATAATTCATTCACAGGGATCTGTGAATAAATAAATTACAAGTCCCGTTTTCCACCACAGCAGACAGACTTGTAGTTTTCAATGGACCATGAGCATGCTAATTAAGTCATTTTTCCATGTTTCTAGTGTTTTGTATGTTGATCTGCTACTTATTGAGATTACCTTGTTTTTAAGGTTGGATGCATGCTGGATACCCAATAATGTGTCATTTACAATCAGCAAAAGAAATAACCAATGCCGAGCATATAAAGAAAACTGGTTTATGGGGACTTATACATGAACTTGGCCACAATGAGCAGAGGGGCAATTGGGAATTTCCACCTCATACCACAGAAGCAACATGCAACCTCTGGTCAGTTTATGTACATGAAACTGTCCTGCATATTTCAAGGAATCAAGCTCATCCTGATCTAAAGCCAAAAGACAGGGAAATTCGAATCCAGCGATATCTAAAAGATGGAACCAAGCTGGCACAATGGAATGTGTGGACTGCTCTGGAGACCTACCTTCAGGTATTGTATACCAGATGACACTGATATCTATTAATAAATCATATCTTTCTTTTCAACTCATAAAGACAAAGGGGTCAGTTTATAAAGGGGCAAATATCTGATTCACTAATGATTTGCTATACGTTTGCTGACAATTTACTGACCTGATTTATAAAATACATTTATCCCTTCAAAGGAGATTTGAGATTTGTTCTCGCTTTAATGGTAAATACTAGTAATATTTACCATGTTTAGAATACTGAAAATATATATCTCCTGTCACGGTCAAGGGCCAGGCTGTGAGAACAGTAGTTAGAGCAGTAGAGAGGCTCTCACCAACCAGCAGGATAAGTGCGCAAGCAGATCATTTTGGTGGATGACACGGGCTCATCCTAGGTGCAGGGTTAAAGCACTAACCATCGTTTACCAGAGCTCCTGATGGTGGAGATGGGTTTTGCTGCATGTTAGTACCAGGTTGGGGTCCTCAGGATCGCCCCATCAGGAGTTGAGCAAGGTGAGGTCCAGTAGCAGATATAGCAGGGAGGGATCAAGCATATGTAGTCAGTAAACAAGCCAAAGGTTGGTAACAAGTGGTTGCAGGTTGGGATCAAGAGAAAGCATAGATAAATAAGAAGTTCATGGGAGGAGCAAAGAGATTCAAGATTCATAAGAAACAAGGTACAAGGCAAGATTGTTTAAGGAATCAGAGAGGCAGCTGTCCAGCCTCTCAGGTGGCTCAGCAAGAAGAATTACTGTCACAAAGAGCAGAGGTTCCAGGTTCAGATTCAGATCCAGGTCCTGACATATCCTCATAGTCAAGGGTTTAACTACAGACCATCATACCTGTTTGTCACCTCTTTCTGTGGCATGTAGCAATGTCGACTGAGGCAATAATGTAATTGACCTTAACATAAAACCTGTCTAATTTAAATCTGAATTTAGACTTTTTTGGGTGGGTTGACAGCTTTTTTTTTTTTTAATGAGAGGAATGTTATGGATGATCAGAAACTCTTGGGGCAATAAATCTCAGATTGGGAGGGGAAGCAAAGTAGATTTGTGACCAATGACACCAAGATCCCAAAGGTTCCTCCTGTGCATCTAACATCAGCTGTTTCAAACCCTTTAAAAGAAATTATGGTTGTCATCAAATGCAGCCACTCCAACCCCTAAAGGTGGCCATTCACTGTTTATATTTTGGCTGGTCCCTGGTAAACTGGGCAAAATTTGCTCAGTGGGTGGCCCTTTCAGCTGCCTCCTGCCTGACATTCTTTGAGGAGCTGGGTGAAAATGTGTCATTTGAACAGCAGCTTTATCCAATCAGATGCAGCTGCTGTTTGGTTATTTTTACAGTTGGTGGGGCCAGCTGTCAAAATACAATAGCCATGATATGTGATACATGACTGTGTTATTTGTTATAAAGACAAAATACTCAATAAAAAAGTAAATCCAAAAAAAAATCTGCGCTGTGTAGTGTAGTTGGAGAAACCTGCAGAATGAATGTAAAAAATTTGTGTGTAAATGGCTAGCTTTAATTATATAGTACTGGAGCTATGTTATCTTTGCATGCATACAGCCTCCCCAATGGGGACCCCTTCCAGGCCCCAGGCCCCATAGCAGCCACATGGGCTGCTATGGCTATAATTACGCCTCTACTCATAATTATGGTTTACATAGAAATGAAACAACATAGATCTATAATTTAAATGCTGTATATTACAGCCTTATTTCTGGTGGGTGGAATACAAAAAAAAAACACAAAAGTATGTAGTAATGCAATCACAGGGCCTGTAAAGTGATAAGATTATAAATGTAGTGCCTAACTGAAGTTTTGGTGGGGTGCCACCTACCATCGTCACCCCATCATGGATATACATACAACTCCAAATCCACAAAAGTTGGGATGCTGTGTGTAAAATTTACATAAAAACAGAATGCAATGATTTGCAAATCCCATATTTTATTCACAATAGAAAAAATATCAAATGTTTGAACTGAGAAAACGTACCATTTTAGGAAAAAAATAAGATCATTTTGAAATTGATGGCAGCAACTAGGGATGAACCCCCCGGTTCGGTTCTCACCAGAACATGCGAACAGGCAAAAAGTTCAAGCGAACATACGAACCCTATTAAAGTCTATGGGACACAAACATGAAAAATCAAAAGTGCTTATTTTAAAGGCTTATATGCAAGTTATTGACCTAAAAAAGTGTATGGGGACCCGGGTACTGCCCTAGGGGACATGTATCAATGCAAAAAAACGTTTTTAAAACTAAATTTTTTTCAGGAGGAGTGATTTTAAAAATGCTAATAAGTGAAACAATAAAAATGAAATATTCCTTTAAATATCATGCCGGTCCCCTTAGTCTGCCTGTAAAGTGGCGCATCTGTGTAAAGTGTAGAACAGTGCCGCAGAAAAATTACATTTCTAAAGGAAAAAATGTCATTGAAATTTGCTGTAATGTATTGCTGGCTCCCGGCAATATAGATGAAAAATCAAGGGAAAAAACAGCATGGGTCCCCCCCCTCCAGTCCATACCAGGCCCTTCGGGTCTGGTATTGATTATATGCCAAAATTTTAAAAAAAATTTCCCCCCAAAATCCATACCAGAGCCTTATCCAAGCATGCAGCCTGGAGGACCGGATGGGGGGGGGCGAACGAGTGCCCCCCTCCTAAACCATACCAAGCCACATGCCCTCAACATGGGGAGGGTGCTTTGGGATCTTTGATGGGGAGAATGACCTCTTCCTGAGAACCCTGGCCATTGGTTGTCGGGGTCTGCGGGCGGGGGGGGCTTATCGGATTCTGAAAGCCCCCTTTAACAAGTCCCCCTATGTGAATGTGTATCGGTTCCATTGTACCCCTACCCATTACCAAAAAACAGTCAAAAAGTAAAAACCACAATAGACAGTTTTTGACAATCCCTTTATTAAAAAAGACAAAAAAAGTGTCCCGCGATGTCCATCCATCTTCAATCACGCCGCCTGACCGACCCGAAAAAAAAACAGAAAAAACTCCGCCTACATGGGAAGCTTCCCGGTGACTGCTGTCTGTTGGCTTTGACAGCTGTTATATAGGTAAGGGCTGGGCCACCCACTGACGTAACCAAGTAACCATGCCACCTCTGATGTCACATGTCAAAAGGGGCGTATCATTCGGTTACGTCACTGGGTAGCCCCGCTCTTGCCTATATAACAGCTGTCATAGCCAAGAGACAGCAGTGGCTGGGAGGCCTCCCATCGAGGCAGAGCTTTTTTTTTTCTATTTTTTGCCAGGGTTGTCCGGAAGAGGACCTTGTCCCCATCAACACGGGGACAAGGTGCTTTGAGGTGGACCCTAAAGCACCCTCCCCATGTTAAGGGCAAGCGGCCTGGTATGGTTCAGGGGGGGGGCACTCGCTCATCCCCCTCTTTCCTGGCCTGCCAGGCTGTTTGCTCGGATAAAGGTCTGGTATGGATTTTGGGGGGACCCCACACTAATTTTTTTTTTAATTTTGGTGTGGAGTTCCCCTTACAATCTATGCCAGACCCAAAGGGCCTGGTATGGATTTTTTTTGGGGGGGCACACTGTTTTTTTTTTACATTTTGCCTTGGAGTTCCCCTTAAAAATCTATACCAGACCCAAAGGGCCTGGTATGGATTTTGGGGGGGACCCCATGCCATTTCCTTTCTTATTTCTGTCATAGGGTTCCCCTTAACCACTGCAATGCATTGTATTATATACTCTGACAATACTGAAGAAATTACACTTTGCAGTGTCTAAACCACTGGCAACAAAAGTTAGTACACCCCTAAGTGAAAATGTCCAAATTGGGCCCAAAGTGTCAATATTTTGTGTGGCCACCATTATTTTACAGCACTGACTTCACCCTCTTGGGCATGGAGTTCACCAGAGCTTCACAGGTTGCTACTGGAGTCCTCTTCCACTCCTCAATGATGACATCACAGAGCTGGTGGATGTTAGAGACCTTGCCATAGGGTTCCCCTTAACCACTGCAATGCTCCTCCACCTTCTGTTTGAGGATGCGTAATAGGGTTTAGGTCTGGAGACATGCTTGGACAGTCCATCACCTTTACCCTCAGCTTCTTTAGCAAGGCAGTGGTCATCTTGGAGGTGTGTTTGGGGTTGTTATCATGTTGGAATACTGCCCTGTGGCCCAGTCTCCAAAGTGAGGGGATCATGCTCTGCTCAGTCATGCTCAGTATGTCACAGTACATGTTGGCATTTATGGTTCCCTCAATGAACTCTAGCTCCCCAGTGTCCTGGCAGCACTCATGCAGCCCCAGACCATGACAATCCCACCACCATGCTTAAATGTAGGCAAGACACACTTGTCTTAGTACTCCTCACCTGGCTGCCGCCACACACGCTTGACACCGTCTGAACCAAATAAGTTTATCTTGGTTTCATCAGACCACAGGACATGGTTCCAGTAATCCATAACCTTATGCCCTATACACACAGTCGGACTTTTCGGCGGAATATGTGCGATCGGATCTTGTTGTCGGAAATTCCGACCGTGTGTGGGCTCCATCGGACTTTTTCCATTGGAATGTCCGACACACAAAGTTTGAGAGCAGGCTATAAAATTTTCCGACAACAAAATCCGTTTGTGTAAATTCCGACCCTGTGTGGACAACTCCGACTCACAAAGTGCCACGCATGCTCAGAATAAATTAAGAGACAAAAGCTATTGGCTACTGCCCCATTTATAGTCCCGACGTACATCTTTTACGTCACTGCGTTCAGAACGATCGGATTTTACGACAACATTGTGCGACCGTGTGTATGCAAAACAAGTTTGAGCCAACATCCGTCGGAAAAAATCCATGGATTTTGTTGTCAGAATGTCCGATCGTGTGTACAGGGCATAAGTCTGCTTGTCTTCAGCAAGCTGTTTGTCTTGTCCATCATCTTTAGAAGAGGCTTCCTTCTGCAGATCAATTTAATGCAGTGTGCGACATATGGTCTGAGCACTGACAGGCTGACCCCAAACCCCTTCAACCTCTGCTGCAATGCTGGCAGGACTCATATGTCTATTTCCCAAAGACAACCTCTGAATATGATGCTAACCACGTGCACTTAACTTAAGACCATGGCGAGGCCTGTTCTGAGTGGAACCTGTCCTGTTAAACCGCTGTATGGTCTTGGCCACCGTGCTGAAGCTCAATTTCAGGGTCTTGGCAATCTTTTTATAGCCTAGGCCATCTTTATGTTGAGCAACAATTCTTTTTTTTCAGATCCTCAGAGAGTTCTTTGCCATGAGGTGCCATGTTGAACTTCCAGTGACCAGTATGAGAGAGTGAGAGCGATAACACCAAATTTAACACACCCGCTCCCCATTCACTCCTGAGATCTTGTAACAGTAACGAGTCACATGACACCGAGGAGTGAAACTGGCTAATTGGGCCCAATTTGGACATTTTCACTTAGGGGTGTACTCACTTTTGTTGCCAGCGGTTTACACATTAATGGCTGTGTCTTGAGTTATTTTGAGGGGACATCAAATTTACACTGTTATACAAGCTGTACACTCACTACTTTACATTGTAGCAACACGTCTCAAAAAAGTTGGGACAGTGTAAAAAAAAGAAGGCAAAGTAAGTTGTACTAACAAAGAAGAGCTGGAAAAACATTTTGCAACTAATTAGATTAAATGGCAACAGGTCAGTAAAATGATTTGGTATAAAAAGAGCATCTTAGAGAGTAAGAGTGTCTCAGAAGTGAAGATGGGCAGAGATTCACCAATCTGTGAAAAGCTAAAAATTGTCGAACAATTTTAGAATATTGTTCCCCATCATAAAATTGAAAAGACTTTAAATATGTCATCATCCACAGTACATAATATCATCAAAAGATTCAGAGAATCTGGAGAAATCCCTGTGCACAAAAGACAAGGCTGAAATCAAATATTGGATGCTCATGATCTTCGGGCCCTCAGATGGCACTACATTAAAAATAGGCATGATTTTGTAATGGACATCATGGGCTACATGGGCTCAGGAATACTTAAAAAATCACTGTCTGTGAACACAGTTCACTGTGACATCCAAAAATGCAAATTTAAGCTTTATCATGCAAAGAAGAAGCCATATCTGAACATGATTCAGAAAGGCCGCCGTCTTCTGTGGACTAAAGCACATTTAAAATGGTCTGTTGCAAAGTGGGAAACTGTTCTGTGGTCAGGCGAATTGAAATTTGACATTCTTTTTGGCAACTTTGGGTGCCTCATCCTTTGGACTAAATAGTAGAGGGACCTTCCTGGTTGTTATCTGCGCTCAGTTCAAAAGTCTGTATCTCTGATGGTATGGGGGTGCATTAGCTCATATGGAATGGGCAGCTTGCACATCTGGAAAGGCACTATTAATGCTGAAAGGTATATCCAGGTTTTAGAGCAGCATGTGCTCCCATCCAGACAACATCTTTTGCACAGAAAGATTTGTAAACATCAGCAGGACAATGCTAAACTGCATACTGCATCTATGACAACAGCATGGCTTCGTAGTAAAAGAGTCTGGGTGCTTAACTGGCGACCTGCAGTCCAAACATTTCCCCAGTTAAAAATATTTGGTGCATCTTAAAATGAAAAATACTACAAAGAAGACTCAGGACTGTTGAATCCTTTATTAGGCATGGGACAATAGTGTTTTAACAAACAGAGTGTTTGTTAAAAGAAGAGTGGATGCTCAATTTATTTCTGTTTTCCTTTTGTGAATCAAATATGGGATTACAAGCTTTGCAAATCATTGAATTCTTTTTCTATGTAGATTTTTATATAGTGTCTCAACTTTTCTGGAATTGGAGTTGTATATATATTAGTAGTATAACATGTGGAGTGTTGTTCATACATTGCAAAACTAAAACACCTTGCTTGGCTGAGTTCTCTCAGAAAGTTATCCTCTTTATATAGTTTTTTGCTAGCTCTTAGTTCACACTTTTTTATCTCCTAGTGTCAAATATTAGGTGGTGCCATAACCTAGGGAACCACAAACTGTTCATGCCACACAGATATGATCCATCATTCCGTTCCATTTAAAAGATTAGTAAGCCGTAATCTTACTTAAAACGGTAGTAAACTCTTAAAAAATATAGTTGGGCTCCCAGATGGTTAACACACCTCATACAATCACATTTTGATAGATCTACCCGTCAAGCAGAGCCCTCCAGCGATGCACTGTCACTGCTGCAGGTGCTTCCATCTTCACCTGATTTTCCCTCCAGGTTCGCACAGGAGTCATAATTATGTTACAGCATTCAGAGCGCATGCGCAGTGATGTAATCAGCTCCCGCCAAAGTGAATATCTCCTTATTACCAGCCAGGGGCGTTGCTAGGTGGCAAAAAGACCAGGGGCTTCAGCCCAAAGTCCAAGGCCAGCACGGCGGGGGGGGGGGCTCTAGTGGCGCTGGGTTTTTTTGGTTGGGCGGAGGGATTGTGTGGTTGTGTGGCGGTGGGTAGGCTGACTTGCTGGTTGCTGCCTGGCTTACCAGTGCCAATCAATGCTGACCATTAAACTGACCTACCTACCTGACATACACTGACCAACCTGACACACACACTGACCTACCTGACATACACACACTGACCTACCTACCTGACATACACTGACCTACATACACTGACCTACCTGACATACACTGACCCACACTGACCTACCTGACCCCCACTGATCTACATACACTGACCTACCTGACATGCATTGACCTACCTGACATACACTGACCTACATACACTGACCTACCTGACATACACTGACCTACATACACTGACCTACCTGACATACACTGACCTACCTGACCCACACTGACCTTCCTGACCCACACTGACCTACATACACTGACCTGACATGCACTGACCTACCTGACATACACTGACCTACATACACTGACCTACCTGACATACACTGACCTACATACACTGACCTACCTGACATACACTGACCTACCTGACATGCACTGACCTACCTGACATGCACTGACCTACATACACTGACCTGCCTGACATACACTGACCTACCTGACATACACTGACCTACATACACTGACCTACCTGACCCACACTGACCTACCTGACCCACACTGACCTACATACACTGACCCACACACACTGACCTACCTGACCCACACTGACCTACCTCACCCACACTGTCCTACACACACTGACCTACCTGACATACACTGACCTACACTGACCTACATACACTGACCTACACTGACTTACCTGACATACACTGACCTACCTGACCCACACTGACCTACATACACTGACCTACCTGACCCACACTGACCTACCTGACCCACCCACACTGACCTACCTGACTCACACTGACCTACCTGACATAAACTGACCTACATACACTGGCCTACCTGACATACACTGACCTACCTGACCCACACTGACCTACCTGACATACACTGACCTACCTGACCCACACTGACCTACCTGACCAACACTGACCTACATACACTGACCCACACACTGACCTACCTGACCCACACTGACCTACCTGACCCACACTGACCTACCTGACATACACTGACCTACCTGACCCACACTGACCTACCTGACATACCCTGACCTACCTGACCCACACTGACCTACCTGACCCACACTGACCTACCTGACCCATACTGACCTACATACATTGACCTACCTGATATACATACACTGACCTTGGTACCTGCCATACACACACAGACTGACCTATCTGACCAGAAGGAGACAGACTTCATGTGTCCAGGTCCTGCAGCAGCAGCTCAGTCATGGTGCTGGTGTGTGAGGCAGCCAGAGGAGAGGAGGAGAGCCGCCCGCCCGAGCGCCGATCGATGTCGCACGGCGGCCGAATTGTAATTCCCGCCTTCTTCCTCTTCCAGTCACAGCGCGCTGGGAGAGGACTGATAGGTGGAGTGCAGGCTCTGGGAGGCGCTGGGGATGCTGCTCAGGATGGCGGTGTCTTCTCTCTCTCCCTCCTGGGCTCTTCCCGGCTGCCCAGGTATCCCCATCCCTTCTGCTCTGCACTCCACCGGAGGGGCACTCCAGTTCAGAAATGGCAGGCCCGATGAGCACTAGCGTGGAGGAGGAGGAAGTGCAATCCTCCTCCGCTTTGAATGCTGGGCAGTGTGGGCACAGTGGGCAGTGACGTCACTGGTTGCTAGCCGCTAGGCGGCTATAGCAACCAGTGACCAAGAGTAGAGTCAGGTGGGGGCAGATCTGGAGCTGGAGCTGGAGCTGGAGCCGGAGCCAGCGCTACCACGGCTCAGTCCGCCCCTGTCCCCTGCATTCTAGGACTGGGACAAGAAACTCGGGGCTATTAGCCCCAGGCTCGGGGCTGTAGCCTCAATAGCCACCCCCTAACGATGCCTCTGTTATCAGCTTACATTTAGGTGCAAGTTAAAATAATGAATTTACTACTGCTTTAATGTGTTTATGGTCGAAAGATGTCTAAGATTAATGCCTGTATACGCTTTGCACAGGTACTTACCCCACTGCTTTGGTCATTTACACAGCACACTACTGTTTTATGAAGCGTATAATTAGCTAAAAAATTGGCATACCTTCAAGAATGAGTAATGGCTATTTTGCTGACCAACTGGCTCTAGTACCTGGGACAAGTACAAGTTTGCATATCATGAAAGTCAGAGTTTCCAAGTCAGAAGTCCTTTATCTTATTCCTGTTCATGAACTAGAGAGTCAGCAAGACAGCCAGGAAACTAGTGGTTGAGATGTCATCAATGGTAGTCCCCATGTTTTGTTCTTGAATTTATGATTTCTGGAGTGCACTTAAAACATTGTTCCAATGCTACAAAAATCGCATAAGTTCACCTTTTATTTGACTTTTGTAAACTGTCCAATACAGTCAGCTTCTTGTCATATATGTCTGTGGTGTTTTTCCTCCTTTTTATGCTGCAATGTGTATGGGCAAGGGTAAGAGATAGGCCAATATACAACTGAGATTAGATTTATATTGCGTTCCAACTGCAGTACAAAAATGAAAATTAGACCAACTCAGCAATGTGAATTTATAGTACTTTTGTTTGACTGGAGTTTACCTTTAATAAACATGCAACATACAATACAATACAATATTGCATATATGATAAGCTGTGTGTAATGATCTATTAGTGATCTAACCAACCTTTTTAATATTTAGTTACAAGAATGCTTTGGATGGAATCCCTTCAAACAGCTATTTGCAGAGTACCAGAAACTGTCAGATGTCAGTAGCAGCAATTCGGATAAGATGAATCTCTGGGCAGAGAAGTTCTCTAAAGCTGTCAATAAGAACTTGGCTCCATTCTTCAAGTCCTGGGGGTGGCCCATTGAAGAGAAAACCAGCCAGAAGTTATCCACATTACCTATGTGGGAGGAGGATCCTATGAAAAAGTACCGGTTTTGAGTAAGGGCATTTACAGAAACCACCCTGTCCTAGTACATTCCTATTGTAATGAGTGAAACAAATATGAAACAAACCACATCAAAATATTATTCTACTTGTTGGAAGTATTCAATGGCTAAGATATTGGCTGTACAACCTTTTCTTTTCGAGATTTATACAGAATATTTCAGAAATGGAATAGAGATATTGTCCCATATTACACAAAAGAATCCAATATATCCAAAAACATATATAACCTCATTCAAACATATACACAATAAATAAAATACACACACACTCAGTCTAAATGATCTCACTACCCCTGGGCCTAGGGGAAGAAACTCTTTTGAAGCCTGGTAGTAAGGGAGGCAATACTCCTAAAACGCCTACTAGAGGGTAACAGTTTAAACAAAGCATTGCCCAGGAGAGAGCTCTCTAGAGGCATGCCCTTTTCCCCAGTTCCTCAATTTTAGGTAGGTCTACAGTACACCAATTATGATTTTCTGCACTGTTTTTATCACCCTCTGTAAGGTGTTTATATAACGGGTTGTGCATGACCCTTGCCTCAGAGAAATGTGGTAAGTCCACACACTCTCTATGGCAGCCCAAAAGAAGCTGAGGAGGTCCCTGCTCAAAAAACAGTCCTCAGGAAATATAACCTCTGGTGTGGATAACAAGGCAGAATATGTGCCCTCAATATGATAATTCTTCGTTCAGAGTTGTTCCTGAAAAACAAAACTCATACACCCTCTACCTTTCTCCACCAATGACAACATGAATAAGGAGGTTTAAAGTTCATAGCCCTCTATACATATACTCTATATTCAGTACCTGATGTTAGACCCCTTTCACACTGGGCGCTTTGCAGGCGCTACAGAGCTAAAAATAGCGCCTGCAAAGTGCCCTGAAAGTGCCGCTGCTTTGTCTCCAATGTGATAGCCCCGAGGGCTTTCACACTGGAGCGGTGCGCTAGCAGGACGGGAAAAAAAGTCCTGCTAGCAGCATCTTTGGAGCGGTGAAGGAGCATTGTGTATACCATTCCTTCACTGCTCCTGCCCATTGAAATCAATGGGGCACTACGGCTATAGCGCCGGCAAAGCGCCTCTGCAGAGGCACTTTGCGGTGGTTTTTAACCCTTTCTCGGCCGCTGGGGGGGTAAAACCCCCCGCTAGCGGCCGAATACTGCCACTAAAACAACGGTAAAGCGCCGCTAAAAATAGCACCTCACGCCCCAGTGTGAAAGGGGCCTTAGAGATTTTAACGCTCCTGCCTTGCCAGCACTAGGGTGGTTGGTTCGAATCCCAACCATGACACCGCCGACATGGAGTTTGTATGTTCTCCCTGTACTTGTGTGGGTTTCCTCTGTGTTCCCTGGTTTTCTCCCACATTTCAAAGACATGCTGGTAGGTTAATAGATCCTGTCTAAATTGTCTCTAGTATGTGTATGTATACATACGGGGTACAGACCTTAGATTGCATCTCCTTGACTGCAGGGACTGATGTGAATGTACAGTATGTAAATGCTGAGTAAAATTGTCAGTACCTGTCAGGTATTATAAATACCTGTAGTATATAAAAAAGTACTCTATTTTTTTTTCTGTGATCAACATTAGCAGAGTGAATATACCCTACCTGTTTAATTACATAGCAGCAGGAAAGGTGTATAAAATGTGGCTCGTGTTTAAATAGAATTCTCATGTAATGTGCATATTTTAAAAGGGTAAGGGATACAAACAATAGTCTCTCACTCTCTCTTTTTTTTTTTTTTAATTCTTTCACTCTCAAAACAATGATGGCTTATTCGCTGCCTGTTTTAATCTAATAACATACTAACATCTAATGACATGCTAATTTACAGGGTCACTGGTTGCCTGCTACTGTCCCCTAAAAAGGGATCCACAGTGCATCGCTTTGCAGAGAGTGGTATGACAGCTGCTGATTGGCCATATGGATCCTAATGAATGATTTTGACAGGCAGTGCCGACTGCCAAATTTTGAAGTTAAAAATGTGCAGCCGCGGCATTTGTGCAGCCCTCTCAGACTGTAACCAGCTTAACCGCCTGTCTTTACCACCCTCCTGACGCCCGTGTGAAAGAGCACTTAGTGTTTCAAGTTATTAGAGACGGTAAAAAATTTATTGTATGAAATTAATCTTATTATATGTAATGATTAAATGTGTTGCTTGCATTTTTTTTTCTTTTCTATACATGGATTGACTTATTACATTAACCAGATGCTTTTTGCATATACATATAAAACATTTAAAATTCCCTTTTTACCCTACTGTAGGAATATATTTAACTTTTTCTTTACTGAAGTATACATATAGTATGAAGAACCTATTATTACAGGTCAGGCAGCATATGTAGTTATATAACAGAGGAAGAAATAACCCAGCATTTTAGGTGGAAAACGAATGTAAGTAAATTATATACGTACTGTATGCTACAATCATAGATGACTTGAACAGGGAGATCGGTTTGAATTTATTACTTTATTCGTTGCTGTAAACAATTGTTCCATCTGTAGATCACATTTTTCCAACAATTTACTTTGATTATAGACAAACTGTCAATATAATAATGTATTACAAATTAAATCTGAATCAATAAAGAGCTCTTAAGCTGAATCAGTTGTCCACCCTTGATGTTTAATGATGATTTTGTAAAAGAAGCAGAAAATGAAAAGAAATAAAAGGGGACACATGTTTGAACAGAGAAAAAATATTGGGGAAGAGAGGGAGGGAAAGGGTATAGGGGGTAAAGCCCCTGTCAGAGGAGACAACAGCCTCAGGTCAAATATCTAGAACCAGGATCAGCAGAGGCGGCTCTAGGCTTTGTGAGGCCTTAGGCAAAACTTAGACATGAGGCCCCACTCAAACTCATAATGGGAAAAATAATTCAAGTGATAAAAAATAACGGTGTGCCCCCCCCACAGCGCTGCCGACTTCCCTCCTCTGCCCTCACACTGATTGCTGTGGGGGGGTCTTCAGGATGGAGGCCGGGAAAAGGCCCCTACCTTTTCTAAACGAACACAGTGAGTGATTGGAAGTGATTTGTGTTTACTATGCTTTAGTTTATGAATTAACAGGAGCCTCTGTCTCCTGTTCATTCATCTGCAGTGAAGCTGAGGCTACAGAGAAAGGAACTGGGAAATGTGTTTCCTCATTTCCTTTTTCTGTCTTAAGTGAGACTTCAGAGGTATTAGACCCCTGATATCTCACCAAAGAATCCAAAAAACTCTCACCAAAAAAAACTTAAAAAATAAATAAAAAGATTGTAAAAAATAAATAAAAACACTGTAAAAAAAAGAAAGACTAAAATTTCTAATCAAACTAAAAACCCATGCCCAATAGGTAGCATAATTTAGCCACACATACAAATGTTTCTGTATGGCATGGGTCACCCTCTCCCAATGTAAACTTGAGTAGGAGAGGAAAGTGGAGGGTATGTGGGCAGGTAGTATGTACATGAGAGGGGTGCGGAGTGTGTGGTGGGAGGTAGTATGTACATAAGAGGGGTGCGGGGTGTATGGCGGTGGGTAGTATGTACATGAGAGAGGTGCGGAGTGTGTGGCGGTGGGTAATATGTACATGAGAGGGGTGGGGAGTAGTATGTACAGGAGAGGGGTGTGGAGTGTATGGAGGTGGGGAGTATGTACATGAGAGGGGTGCAGAGTGTATATACATGAGATGAGTGGTGGGTAATATGTACAGGAGAGGGGTGTGGAGTGTATGGTGGGGGGTAGTATGTACATGAGAGGAGTGCAGAGTGTATATAGGGGGGTAGTATGTACATGAGAGGGGTATGGAGTGTATAGTGGGGGGGTAGTATGTACATGAGAGGAGTGCAGAGTGTATGGCGGTGGGTGGTATATACGAGAGGGGTGTGGAGTGTATGGCGGTGGGTAGTATGTACATGAGAGGGGTGTGGAGTGTATGGTGGGGGTAGTATGTAAATGAGAGGGGTGCGGAGTGTATAGTGGGGGTAGTATGTACGAGAGGGGTGCGGAGTGTATGGTGGGGGTAGTATGTACGAAAGGGTTGTGGAGTGTATGGCGGTGGGTAGTATGTACATGAGAGGGGTGTGGAGTGTATGGTGGGGGTAGTATGTACGAAAGGGTTGTGGAGTGTATGGCGGTGGGTAGTATGTACATGAGAGGGGTGTGGAGTGTATGGTGGGGGTAGTATGTACGAAAGGGTTGTGGAGTGTATGGCGGTGGGTAGTATGTACATGAGAGGGGTGTGGAGTGTATGGTGGGGGTAGTATGTACATGAGAGGTGTGTGGAGTGTATGGAGGTGGGTAGTATGTACATGAGAGGGGTGCGAGTGTATATAGGTGGGTAGAATGTACATGAGAGGGGTGCAGAGTGTATGGAGGTGGGTAGTATGTACATGAGAGGGGTGCGAGTGTATATAGGTGGGTAGTATGTACATGAGAGGGGTGCAGATTGTATGGAGGTGGGCAGTATCAAATACACCACTGGCCACTGATGCATTCGTTAATTAACCCCTTTGTGCTGCATTAGTGGCACCAGTGTCAGTGTTAAATTAACCCCTATTTGGTGCAGCATGAAAGGGTTCATAAACACTGATACTGGTGTCACTAATGCAGCACAAAGGGTTTTTAACTGCCACTGGTCACTAATGTATAGTAATGCAATAACACCCTCCATGCTGCATATTACAAATACCAATGTAAATTACCCCCCCCCCCCCCCCCAGAGTGTTAAACACTTCAGGCAGTTCACAACAGTTCCTTAGGAAAGGTTTTAAGCCTCTGCACTTTTGCACGGGGCTTCACTGGCTCCTTGCAGGTCTTTGCAGCAGCACTCTCCTCTGCCCTTTCATCCCGGCCTGTGAATGACATCACGCCGGGCAGGACTAGGAAGCTCCTGCCGGGCGGAGATCACTTCACCTGACAGGGAAGTGAATGAGTCGGTCGGTTGGACACACAGCATACTCGCACTGCTCTGCTGCAGACAGTGTACCGGCGGTGCGGACTGTGGAGCAAGTGGCATTTTTACGAGGCCTCCCTGCCCCCTGGCTCGGTCCGCCTCTTTGTCCTGGCGGGTTCAGCAGCCGCCGGCCCGGCAGCTCCGCCTCCTCTACAATTCCGCTGCAGCAGGCAGCGCAGTATACGAAAGATGGCGATCCTTTATCTCATTCTCCCACACACATCAGGCAAATTAGGTGGCTGTGAGGCCCCTGGGAGAGCGAGGCCTTAGGCGCCGCCTTTTTTGCCTAATTATAGAGCCGCCTCTGAGGATCAGTGATATATCCAAGGGCAAAAAAAGTCCAAAACAACCAAAGCTTCCATGTTTTAGCTGTTTACATTCACTTTTTTAAAGGTAACCTGCAGCTGATCCTGTCTAGTGTGCACCTTGGGATGCATGAGCATACATTCAATTTGTAAACGATCACCTTGTAAAACAACCCATTCAGTTTAAAATAGATATGAAAGGAAATACATTTGTGTATAGATATATCAAAAAAATTATAAATACCTTTTTTTCCCTTTTTATAAAAGTGATCACATCACTGAAACCAGGGGTTTCACTCAAAGCAAGCAATACAAAGAGAAAAGGATACTTTTTCATACATATGGTACAGCAGACAAATTGCATAGCTCCAAACTGTCCCTGATTTCGAGGGACTTTCCCTGATTTGGAATAAAGTTCCTCTGTCCCTAATGCCCTGGAATATAAGTTCCACTGCGTCCATCCCTCTACCACGCAGAGAGGCCACAGATGAAAAGACAGAGGTACCTGGGCAAGTGATCTGCAGCCAGATGTGCAATTCCAAAGTCAGAACCAGTGAGTAAGCCAGTGCCGTATAGCACACAGCTTCTCCAGAAGGTCCAGCTACTGTGAAGAACTACCAAAGTACTACAGTTAAAGTGGGGTGTCCCTGCTTGGTATTGTTAAGAAAAATATACCTTATTTATATTTAAAATACACTATATTTCCAAAAGTATAAGGCCTCATTCACATGAGGCGGATCCTCTGCACGGAGTCCGCCTCTGTCCGCCAGCTCAGCGGGAGATCTCTCCGTTGATCTCCGCTGAGCCGGTGGATGACAGGTCCCTCTCTGCTTACTGAGCGGGGAGGGGCTTGTCGAGTGCCGCTGGTTGCTATGGAGAGATCGGACAAAAATGGACAGCATGTCCGTTTTCATCAGATCTCACCTGATCCGATCCACTAGGGACGGATGTGAACGTAGGGCCATCTGTCTGATTTTAGTGGATCGGACCGGGTCGGATGTCAGTGGACATGTCACGTTCATATGAAAGTTTTGGTGTGTGGCCGTCTCTTGGCAGGTTTGCTGTTGTGCCATGTTCTTTCCATTTAGTTATGATTTGATGGTGCTCCTAGGAGTCATCAAAGATTTGGATATTTTTTTATAACCTAACCCTGACTTGCAGGGGAGTTGCTAGCCTGCTAGGTCTGCAAAAGATCTGGGGTTAGAGCCCATAGCAGCTCCTTTTTGCATGCCCGTGGGGGGATGGTGATGGGGGGGGTTACCAGTGGTAAGCAATTTTTCACAGGCGATGCCTGGTGTTGGTGCTTCAATCATTATGGCATAATGGTTGATATGGTATCAGGGTGATTGAAGTGCATTATTTCTATTGTTACATTCTAATATATAATGAAGTGGTTCAACTCACCATACTGCAGAATCAGTGGGAGCCCTGGGCGTGTCACTTGCCACATCTCTTGCCACCAGATGCAGCATGTCACTTGCCACCGTCACCTGCCACTAGATGTGGATGGTCACTTGCCATGTCGCCTGCCACCAGTGGTGGATTGTCACTTGCCACTTTCACCTGGCAGCAGATGTGGATTGTCACTTTCTACATCTCCTACCACCATTTGCAGATTGTCATTTGCCACGTCACCGGTCACTAGATGTGGGTTGTCACTTGCCAACTGATGTGGATTGTCACTTGCCATGCCAGCCAGTGCCACCAAATGTGCATTGATGCTGCATTGGTGGCAGGCTGACAGCACTGGTCCATTTAGTGAGAGCAGGAGAGCGGTGATGCGGGGCGGGCAGTAAGAGATGATGTCACCTCGCTGCTTCCCGCCGCACCTTCGACATTGAAGCAAGGGGGTCTGGCTGCAAAGTGGAGCTCCATGATGACCGTGCTGTGAGGGCAGAAGAGCGCCGATTTGTGGCGGACAGTGAGAGATTATGTCATCTCTCTGCTGCTCGCCGCACCTCGCTCCCAATTTGAAGAGGCCCGGCTATGAAGAGCTCACTTCTTTCCTCTCCTCCGCCTTTCTCATGCAGCCAGCCTGCCTGCCCCAGCAGCCGCAACCCACTGGTTAGGCAGAGACCCTGCGGCAAGAGACTCGGCGCTATGGGCCCCAGATTCGGGGCTATAGCCCCAATAGCCACCCCCTAGCAACGCCCCTGCTGACTTGTACTTCTCAACAACATTGTCCATTACTTGTTTGGAGAGGTGCTTGGTCTTCATGGCAGTGTTTGGTTAGTGGTGCCTCTTGCTTAGGTGTTGCAGCCTCTGGGGCTGCAGGTGTGTATATGTAATGACGGATCATGTGACACTTAGATTGCACACAGGTGGACATCATTTCACTAATTATGTGACTTCTGAAGGTAATTGGTTGCACCGAAGCTTTTTAACTTTATAACAAAGGGGGTGAATACATACGCACATGCCAATTATCATTTTTTTATTTCTGAAAAATAGTTTTATGTATATATTTTTCCAATTTTACTTCACCAACTTAGACTATTGTGTTCTGATCCATCACATATAATTCAGATTAAAAAAACATTGAACTAAAGGCAGTAATGTAACAAATTAGGTAGAAAGCAAAGGGTGGTGAATACTTTTGCAAGGCACTGTATAGTTGCCTGTTATTAATATTCTGACTCTGTTGGCAAAAAGTAAGGAGGACAAATGTGCCTTTTATCCTTCACATCCTGGGAACCCCTGAATTTAGAGATGCAAGCTGGGCTTGTAGTTGAAGCCTGGACACACCTGGCATCCCACCCTGCAGTATGCACAGATCAGTGAGCCATTGATCAGACAGCATATTGCACCAGAATATAAAAGGTTTTACAGAAAATTGCATGGGACTCAGAAAAGGAGAAGATATAAATCATGAAAAAAATACATTAATCGTAAACATAATACTTAAAAGTGTAAGTTCACCCTTTGAGAAAAAAATGAAAATGTGAAAAAAACACCCTCTCCTCTAGTCCCCGCTGTGTAGTTGTCAGTTCCCATACAGCCGGTGTAATAGTCTAGGGATTTGAAATCCCGGTTCTTCTTCCCCTTCTTTCTGTAGGGCTTCCGGGATAGATCGGAGAAGTTATAATTGATCAATGCGTACATGTGCCAATCAGAATTGCTCTTATCCATCCCTGAAGCACCATAGAAAAAGAAGAAGATAGAGAATTTCAAGATAGAGAATTTTGAAATCCCTGGACTACTAAACCGTCTGCGTGGGCACTGGCAGCTCATCGCTATAAAAGTAAGTACATCAGGGACCAGGGAAGGGGAGGATGTAAAGTGTTCTTATTTATATACTTGTGCGCTGCAATACACCCACTCCTACAAATGTGCAGCCAGCCACACCAGTTAGTGAAAAAAACACCAAATCTTGTATAAATAACAGTAAGTAACAATAAGTAAGTGCTGTGCTTTATACCAAACTACTAACAAATAACCAATACATATTCAGCAACAATGTGCACACATATTATTCCAAGAATGTGCTAAATTATAATTCATAACGTAGAATTATAGTGGAATATTACACTTTTTTGCATGGGTTATAGACATTAAAGTAGAACTATAGGCAAAAGTGAGGGTTGCAACACCTATCGGATTTTTTTTCGCCATCTTTGTCCCATTGCAGAGATTTTCCTTCACTTCCTGTCCCATAGCCAAAGGCCAAAGTAACGAGGGGGCTTCCCTTACAGCTAAGCTTCGAGCACCCCTGTAGGTAATGACAGGGAGTACAGGGCTCAAAGAAGCCTGGATTAACTGCTGGCAACTGCTCCTGGTGACGTCTGGCTGACGGTTTGCTAGACAGGGTGTCCAGGTAGTCAGCTGTAGTACTGGAACCTCTAGTGGTGAGGCAGCCGTGACAAGCAGCAAGTCAGGATGGCAGAGCAGAACTGAAGCAGTGGAGTCAGGACCAGAGCCAGGGTCATACACAGAGGATCAAGCAAATGGAGTGGCAGGACCGTACTCGAGACAGGGCCAAAGTCTTAGCCTGAAACCAGACATGTGGTCAAGAGAGTGGTCAAAACAATCAGGCCAGGGTCATACACGAGTGGTCAGAGTAGGCAAAGTTCATAAGAGTGAGCTGAGGTCAGAAGCAGGAATCAGGCTGAAGGCAGATCCAAAGAGCTGGGTTGGTAATGGGAAGTTCATGGAACATAGTTAACACAGGAATGAGAGCACTGGGGAGCCAAAGATCAACCAGCAATCTCTGAATGTTGCTGTCCTCCTTATAAGGGGTGTTTGGCAACATTCTTGGATGAGGGTGCGCACAGGTGTGTGCCAGTGAAATGGGACTGCATAGTTGCGCTATGTAACATCGGTTGGAAAGTACTACAAACTCAAGTTTTGAAGACCACAGCATAGCCCAAGTTCAGCTTAGAAGATGAAACAGGGAAAGAAGGAACCTTTCCATGTTTGTTAGACTGAAACATCTTGAATTAAATTATTGGTAACTTTAATGTGGAGATGAAAAAGAAAAAAGAAGTCACTTCATGCCTTTATTCAATTAAAGAGATTTCTAATTTAGTGAAAGCAACTGTTCTGATTTACTGTGAACAGGGAGTTCGCTCCTACTGGGAAGGGGAATGGGGAACAAAGTGTAAGCCTTCATGTTAACCTCAGGAGAGGATGTGGTGTCCAGTGATAGAGGTTCTGTAGGAGGGATGGCTTGTCCCTGTATAAGGGCCCGCTGCATTTCAGACCTCATGTGTGCAAGACCTCGCTAAGAATACAGCAGCTTCCCTCCAAGCCTTCAGGTAGAACAGTATAGTGTAACATGTTTAAAAGAGCTGATGGAGAAAAATCAGTGTTCTATGTTACTTTCCTCAAAATAACTCTGTAGTCACTGCAGGTGTCACTGACGTGTGAAAAAACATTATCCTATTGGTGTGGGGCCCAGTAAAGTACTTTGGCCTCCAGCCATGAGTAGTGGTAACTCACACATTGAAGCAATTTCATCATGCTACGCTTCACCTAAGTAAATAATCTGGCAGCATACAGTTCTTCTGTGCTGCCAACACTTGGCGTAGTCAGCAGGATTCACTATATGGGAGGAGCTAATAGACAGTGTATAGATAAACTAGTTCAGTTCCTTGGATATTCTACATACGTACGTCCAAAGAGTGAACTGTTAAGCATGGCTTATGGCCATCAGCTTTTCCTCAGCTGGCTCCCTGCTTGAAAGTGAAAGTGATCTGGTGGCTGCTGATCGCTTTCACAGTGGAACACATCCACCATCTCCAGGACGGAGAGCGGAAGGAGATGAAGGCACATCCATGCTTCAATCTCCTCTGTACTAAATTAAACCAGAAGCAACAATGCTTTTTTCACTTCCCGTTTCAGATCTTCCATTTCCTGGCTGGTGCAGCTAGGGGAACGTGTAACTGATAAATACGAAAACAAAAAATGAACGGAACCAAAAAATACAGGGTATCCAACAGATACCGCCAGTCACCTACCCACTCACTATATATTTAAAGTTGGGCTCAATGGCCAAACCATTAGCATGTAAGAAAAAGGCAGATAGAAAAGACTGCCAAAAGGACCATAATCCTGAGTCACTGGGGTATAGTGACAAAATTTCAAAGATGGAATAAATCTGAGAAAATGCAACAAATCTTCAAAAATAAATAAAGATCTTTATTAATACAAAAGATGTAAGTAATCAAAATGTATAAGCAGGAACCACCCACCATCACCAGTATAACTAAACAACATTGTCTAAAGAAACTAAAAAGGTGTGTACAGACGCCACTCTCACATACATACAGCCCATACATCCATAATAAAGTAAATCATGAAATTAATAAACAAATATGGACTGTGTATTGATTCCACCTAGGAAATATCAGCATTGTGGTGCAGCAGCAATCTAGTAATGTAACAGCACCTACAGACCTATTAGATAAATCAAACTAACACAATTCAAGGGCTGACTATAACTGCTGCAACACCTATAGATAATAAACCCTGGGTATGAAGATATACCATGAAGTATAGGACATACTTCTATAGGCGTGCGCAGCCGATTGCAATAGGGTGTGCACCCCAAACCTCAAACACACATGCTTGTGTATATATACTATATTGTCAAATGTACTAGGATGCCTGCCTTTACACGCACATGAACTTTAATGGCATCCCAGTCTTAGTCCGTAGGGTTCAATATTGAGTTGGCCCACCCAGGTTTAGGAGTGTGTCTATGGAAATGTTTGACCATTCTTCCAGAAGCACATTTGTGAGGTCAGACAGGCACTGATGTTGGACAAGAAGGCCTCTAATTCATCTCAAAGGTGTTCTATCAGGTTGAGGTCAGGACTCTGTGCAGGCCAGTCAAGTTCCTCCACCCCAAACTCGCTCATCCATGTCTTTATGGACCTTGCTTTGTGCACTGGTTCAAATCATTTGGTGGAGGGGGGATTATGGTGTGGGGTTGTTTTTCAGGGGTTAGGCTTGGCCCCTTAGTTCCAGTGAAGGGAACTCTTAATGCGTCAGCATAGCAAGATATTTTGGACAATTTCATGCTCCCAACTTTGTGGGAACAGTTTGGGGGTGAGCCCTTCCTGTTCCAACATGACTGCGCACCAGTGCACAAAGCAAGGTCCATAAAGACATGGACTTGGCAAGGGTGGTGGGAAATTTACTTCAAGTGCATAAATTCACACTATAATAATAAATGAAATATATAAAACTGGGTGTAACAATCTAAAAAATAAAAATTCCAAAGTGCTATAATGGTGTGAACCTCCCAACTAGAAAGTTGTTGCACTTGAAGTTAATCTGTATAGCCAATATCTATAGGAGGGGTGTCCACCATCCCGGCTAAGTTTCATTTTATACAGTATGTCTTATTTTCAGTTTAATGTGCATAAATATAAAAAGGCTATGGGGGTACCTCATCCTATATAGAATTCACAAAACCAAACCAGCATAACGGACTATCACGGTACCAAATGAGGAGTTATACATAGTAATTTTAGATCATTTTATTTATACAAAATTGAATATACATAAAAAATTGATAAAAGCATATAAATGTTCTCTTGAAGTTCATAAATACATGTTTCTCAAATTGCTGTCTGTAAAGATGGTTGACGCGCTTCACATAATCGCTTCCTCAGAACCATTTACATATGACATATGATCAGAGAACCTTAAACAGGAAAAATGGGAGAATGTCATTAAAATAGGAACATGCGCTAGAATATCCCAAGAGGCCAAAAATACATAGTATTTTATATTAATAGGTATATTGGCCCATATGGCGACATATATCCCTGTGACTTACGTGTTGAGAACCCAAGGCGGTTCAATCTATAGATGGAAAACTGTGTGCCCCAAATTAGCAATAGAATAATATAGTCATAGCCAGGACCAACTAGAGGTTGATTTCTTTATTAGTATGGATTGTTTTTCTATTGTAGTGATGCTTTCTGGCTCAGCTGGAGCTTGCTAATCTGCCATACCAAGCACACTGGATTTAAAGCAGCGTTTGTTTGGACTTCAGAACGGCCAGCATCCTATGTACCAGTCTATTGACTATTTAGGTAGCTCCTGAATAATACTAGGAAGGGACAGCTTTGTTCTGATTGGGAACCTCTAATTGGTCCTGGCTATGACTATATTATTCTATTGCTAGTGAGTATATTATTATTATTATTCTTTTTTCAGCATTGATACCCTAGGATTATACGTTTTTGGGTTATGTTTATATTGGTATAAATGTTCTATTAATCCTTGAGGGACCATGCTGGGCAGATTCCTGCACTTCCTTTGATCCTACTCACTCCTCCCAAATTTGGGGCACACCGTTTTCCATCTATAGATTGAACCGTCTTGGGTTCTCAACACGTAAGTCACAGGGATATATGTCGCCATATGGGCCAATATACCTATTAACATAAAATACTATGTATTTGTGGCCTCTTGGGATATTCTAGCGCATGTTCCTATTTTAATGACATTCTCCCATTTTTTCCTGTTTAAGGTTCTCTGATCATATGTTCTGAGGAAGCTATTATGTGAAACGCGTCAACCATCTTTACAGACAGCAATTTGAGAAACATGTATTTATGAACTTCAAGAGAACATTTATATGCTTTTATCAATTTTTTATGTATATTCAATTTTGTATAAATAAAATTATCTAAAATTACTATGTATAACTCCTCATTTGGTGATAGTCCGTTATGCTGGTTTGGTTTTGTGAATTCAGTTTGATGTGTATTATATGTGAAGTTGCGTATCAGAGACCGGTATTGTCGTAATATTGAAGCTTATTAAGGATTCCACCATTATTGTTAAGTTATTGATCAGTAAGTTAGCGCTGCACTTTTTTTTGTGGAGTGGGAACACATAACAATGCTTAGCGGCAAGACTTTCACTGACACATTTTTTATTTTACAACGTCTATTGCAAAAGTATTTAAAAGGGTGGCCCAAAGAAAAATAGGCAGATGGCCCTTTTGGAAGCGTACCCATAAAAAGTCACAGGGGTGTCTTTGTAGTACCCAAGTCAGTGTAGCAGGGGGACACAGGGAAGGTCACCTGATAAGACTGGGTTTGGCCCTTGTGGGTAAGAGCTGGCACAGAGGTGCCAAGTGGAAGAGAATGGGTTGGTGTGTTACGACCCCTCCGGGGTCGAAACGGGGGGGGGGGATATGTAGCAGGGTGGTACCTTGCCAGGATCCAGGTCTAATAAACAGCCAGTTCACTAATGAGTCAGCTGTGTTCTGGGCTTTTAAGTAATCACCAGACCAAGGCTCTAGGCTCCCAGTTGGAGACGACTCCACCCTGCAGACAGGAGGTCTGGGCATGGGAGTCAGTAGGGCTTCACCTATGAGAGAGAGGTGGGAGCCAGTGTAGCACGAGGCTACTTGCTGTACGCATGGAGGTGCTGAGCGTCCGGTCTGTGGGAGACAGACCAAGGCCCTAAAGTATAAGGCCTGAGCTGGAGAACTGCGTTTACAAGCCAGAAGGGCTGAAAATCATTTACTTTGGTAGCAGGACTGAAATACTGAATACCCCTGCGAGGGAATCTTCTGTGTTTGTTTTGAACTTTCTTTTAAATAAAAGTGGGCAAAAAACAGCCCTGAAACGGATAAAAACGAGTGGTGGTGTCCTTAAAGCGCTACACTTGGAATGAACCCCTGACAGTGTGTTAATGGATTCAATAAACAAACGACTTTACAAACTACGAATCGTTATCACGAATATATATACAGTACATACATACAGTAAATATCGAATCGATATACATACAAAACAAATCGATTCAGTAAAACGAATATCGACACTCTACAGAAATAACAAATTACACGAAAACGAATTAATTTAACATAAAGAATATAACAGAACTAAATTATGTATTTTACGAATTAAAATGAAACGAAACTAAACAAAATTTTCTGTTGTGCACAAGTCTACTGCTGACAACTGTGGGTTGCTGACAAATTCAATAATAAACCAGATCAAGTATGGCTAATGGTGCCTAATGAGACTGGAGGTAGGTTTAGCATCTCTCCCAAAGACAGAGCAGCTAGTGGCCATATATTGCTGACATGAAAATGGATATATCCACAGATGTCCACATAAAGTGACTATTGCATAAGGTGCAGGCAAAGCAGAAGCACAAAGAAGGCACAGCTGAGCGGCTGCAGGGGATAAATGGCAGATCCTGACACCGGACCCAAAGCACATAGCAGAGCAGATATATATATATATATATATATATATATATATATATATATATATATATATATAAAGCAGAGGGAGTTTTAGAGGATGTATAAATCGTATCATACATGGAAAGCAGTCCACACACTTCGTAACTCGATAACTGCTCTATGCTCACGTGTATGACCAGTCCTGGAGGGCGTTATTAGTGACATCTGGCGCACGCCTGCATGACATCAATGTGTTTCACTGGAGAACCCAGCTTTGTCAGGACGTAGCACCCCACAGCTGGGATGTGCTTAAATACACCTTTTAACCCAGACTGCAAAATTACTAAAAGGGGACACGCGGCGAATTTGCTATTCTACTAAATGAATAAAACAAATTAAATTAGGTGCATAGTAACAACACAAAAAAGACAGCAAAGAAGGAATTGCTTAGACAAAAATTAGTAAATAGATAGAATGAGCCAAAGAGGAAAGGAACCAATCCACAGACACCAATATCTCAAATCCTTTACCTTCTATACCTTATATTCTATATCAGAGGTGTCAAACAGGCATGACTGCCTGTGGGAGTCATGCTTGTAACTGTCAGTCTTGCAATGACTCATGAGACTTGTAGTTCCCCAACAGCCAGAGGGCTGCCAGTTTGACACCTGTGTTCTATATCATAACTCTAATCTAGGAAGACCTGTAAATTAAATTCTTTATTCAATCCTTTGGGCACAAGGGTATTTCATTTATAGATCCAAATTTTTTCTTTAAAAGAATCCTGTCAAAATCACCTTGTCTATTGCTCAGTTTAAGGGCAAATATTCCTTTTACCTTGAGACCATACATTTGGTGATGGAGGAAATGTTGTGCCAGGGGGCTCTCAGGTTCCTTCTGCCTTAATATCCCTGACGTGTTCACCAATGCGTATGCATAACTGGTGTTTAGTTTTACCTATGTACATCTTATTGCATGGGCATTGAATACTGTAAATTACCCGAGTGGTGGCACAATTAATAAGGTTTTTGATAGAATAGACATTGGAACCATCTGGATCGGTGAAGACCCCAGTGCGTTCGACAAACTTACAAATTTGACAATGACCACAAGGGACCATCTCCACTGTTCTGGGAAATTAAGTCAACGATAAATTACCGCATCTAAAAACTGAGTGAGCATGTCTGACAGTTTGGGTGCCCTACGGGCGACCATATAAGGATATTCACCCACAATAAAGTATAGTGTAGGCCAATGTTGAGTCAAAACCTCCTTCACTTTTGACCCCTGAGCGCCATACTGAGTAATAAATCTTTAGACAACGTTGTCTGGTTTTATTGGTGATGGTGCGTGGTTACTGTTTATACATTTTGATTACTTTTTTGTATTAATAAAGATCATTTTTATATTTTTGTAGAATCATTGCATTTTCTCAGATTTATTCCATCTTTGAAATTTTGTCACTATACCTCAGTGGCTCGGGATTATGGTCCTTTTGGCAGTCTTTTCTATCTGCCTTTTTCTTATATGAACATGTTACCGAGCAGATCTGTGCACGATTAGAAGCTGCGAAAGGGCAGGGGTGACATTGGGGTCAATTAGACCTCCAATGTCTCCATAAAGTGTACCTATCACCTGTTCAATGCTATTACATAGGGATTTATTAACCCCTTGTGGTAGTAGTAAAGTAAAAATAAATAAAATAAAACAATGTAAAAAAAAATTTTAGTACAATGTATTAACCAAAAAAAAAAAAAATTATCGTGACCCCCATTGCCCCACACACATTTACACATGTTATCGCTTGCCCTGTGTACACACATGTATGTTAACCCCATTCGTGCTACACATGTAAGGTATTGCCATGAATGTCAGAGTGAGAGTAATAATTTTAGTACAAAAGCTCACAGTTATCTCTAAACTGATGAGCTGTAAAGGCTATTAAATCATTGCCTTTGGAGATTTTTGGGTACTATTTTTTTTTGAGATATCACAGGTACACACATTTTGAAGCCATGATATGTTTGGTAACTATTTACTCGACACAACCTCATCTTTTATATTGACCAAAAATGGGTATTATATTGTGTGTATTTGCATTAAAATATATTTTATTATAATTTTTCCTGAAAAATTGCGTTTGATAAACAGTTGTGCAAACATCATGCAGCATAAAAAATTGCAACTATCATCTTTTTATTCTACAGGGTCTCTGCTTTCAGAAAATACATATTATATAATACATGTTCTGGGGGTTTAAATAACTGTATGGCCAAAAAAGAGGATTTTTACATGTGTGCAAAAAAAATGAAAAAAATTACTCGAGTGCCAAAGTGGTTAAGCAAGTGACAAGCACTTCAACACTTCAACTAGAAGCCTGATCAAGAGTATGATTAGTGCTTGAACAGATGATATAATCTCTTGTGATTAGATAATGCAACATACAGTGCTATACAAAATACTGTGGTGCAGAAGTGTTCTGATCTCCACATGGTTAAAGGAAAACTGGAGGCTACGTCACATTGCTTCTTCAGTAGTTACCATGGAAGCTACCTTGACTGGAACCAGTGCCAGAAGGACTGAATACCAGCCTTTGTTTCAGAGCAAGGTGAGGCTTTGGGATATGTCGCTATGGAGACCAGGAGATGCTTCATCCTTTATGCCTGAAATGTCAGAGGGTATACAAGGAGGTAGATGCTTCTACACAATGCACTGAGTGTCAGACATTCCTGTTTGAGGCACTAGACCTGGCAGGGGAACCCCAGGATCTCATTGTGTACAGATATGCAAAAGCTGTTCCCAAATCCACCCTATTGGGTCGGTGACTGAGGTTCTGTCGAAGGGGTGGATTGGTGCCATGGCTAAGGACTAACGCCCGAAATGTGTAGGCTGTTTTACAGCTTTGTACATGTATTAAATAAAGGAATACTATTTTGGATGTCATCCTGAGTGCCGACCAACCCTTTCCCTCTCCATGTACGGGGTGACTGGTCTTGTCTCCGCCCCCTTCTGTAGTTTTGTGCAGGCTAGCTGTAGTGGGTGGGGCCTCCTATGCTATCTGCACAGGCTAAGTGCAAGCACAGTGATGAAATCACTTCAACAAGATAACATTTGGGTTTGTGAAGTCATTTAGGGCACACAATGTGGATGTATATCCTGTGTGGCTATTGTGGAATATATTTTTAATAACAAACTTTGTGCCCAGAGTTAAGCTTTAAAATGTTCTTGGTAAATAGGGATGAGCCGAACACCCCCCGGTTCGGTTCGCACCAGAACCTGCGAACGGACCGAAAGTTCGCACGAACGTTAGAACCCCATTGACGTCTATGGGACTCGAACGTTCGAAATCAAAAGTGCTCATTTTAAAGGCTAATTTGCATGGTATTGTCCTAAAAAGGGTTTGGGGACCCGGGTCCTACCCCAGGGGACATGTATCAATGCAAAAAAAACTTTTAAAAACGTCCGTTTTTTCGGGAGCAGTGATTTTAATGATGCTTAAAGTAAAAAAAAAAAAAAGTGAAATATTCCTTTAAATATCGTACCTGAGGGGTGTCTATAGTATGCCTGTAAAGTGACGCGTGTTTCCCGTGTTTAGAACAGTCCCTGCACCAAATGTCATTTTTAAAGGAAAAAATCTCATTTAAAACTGCTTGCGGGTTTAATGTAATGTCGGGTCCTGGCAATATGTATGAAAATCAGTGAGACAAACGGCATGGGTACCCCCCAGTCCATTACCAGGCCCTTTGGGTCTTGTATGGATATTAAGGGGAACCCCGCACCCAAATTAAAATAAGGAAAGGTGTGGGGCCACCAGGCCCTATATACTCTGAACAGCAGTATACAGGCTGTAGGTTTGTTGTTAAGTAGAATCTCTTTGTAATTTTGAACGGGTACATTTTTAACGTGTTTAGCTCCAGCCAAAAAATCTTTTTTAAGCTTTTTGGAAAACATAGGGAAGGGTTATCACCCCTGTGACATTTGTTTTGCTGTCTTTCCTCCTCTTCAGAAGATTTCACCTCACTTTTTGTCCCAATGGATTGGAAAGCATCAGTGGAAAGGAGAAATGTTTTTCCCATATTAACTCTTACAGGAGAGAATTTCCCTTCCTAGGGGTAGATTTATTCTCACTTCCTGTTGTCTCCTTCCGTTTGCAAGTAGGAGTCGTTTGTAAGTTAGTTGTTTGAAAGTAGGGTCCTGCCCTATATACTCAGCAGAAATTTGGGCCTTAGGTGTTGCTGTGGCCACAACACTGTAAGCCCTCACAGGGCTCTGCTGTGAAATATTAGATCAAGAATTGTAATTACATGCCCCTGTTGAACAGGAGCTGAAAAATTAGGCCTTAGGCACTGGTGCTGGTGCCACAACACTGCAACCCCTCACAGACACTCTAGTTGGAATGCAGGAACGAGCCCTGCTGCATGCTGTTAAACAGGGGCTGAAAAATTGTGCCTTAGGCACTGGTGGTGGCACCCAGAACCAAAAATGTTCTTACAAGCTATCAGCGTGATGATTGAGGAGGAAGAGGATAATTACTCAGGCATAGTCACTCAGCATCAGCATAGGCAGTCTTTGAAGGGATCTATGATTTAAAAAAAAATTATTCGGTTACATCAGCATCAGGTGCTTGGTAGCTGGTGGTGATCCAAGATTCATTTTTATGAAGGTCAGTCGATCGACCGAGTCAGTGGACAGATGCACCCTGTGATCGGTTACCACGCCTCCAGCAGCACTGAATGTGCGTTCCGAAAGAACGCTGGATGCAGGACAGGCTAGTAGCTCAATTGCATACTGTGCAAGCTCTGGCCAGTGATCCATCCTCAAGACCCAGTAACCCAGAGGATTTTCGGTGGGAAAGGTGTCCAAGTCTCATCTTTCCCCTAGGTATTCCTGCACCATGTAAAACAGACGCTGGCGATGGTTGCTGGAACCGATCATACCTTGGGGCTGCGGACCAAAAAATTGTCTGAACGCATCGGTCAGACGGCCACCTTCTCCACCGCTCCTTCTTTGACTGACCGAAGCCTCAGCAACACGTTGTCCAGAAACAGGAGTTTGTAACCTCCCAGTCTCTGGGAACGCGTTGCACAGACCTTTCTGCAAGGCCTCCCGAAGATGTTTCATCCTCTGCTCCCTCTGCGATGGCAAGATAAGGTCCGCAACCTTACCCTTGTAACGTGGATCAAGGAGGGTTGCCAGCCAGTATTGGGCCTTCTCCTTGATACCACGAATACGAGGATCCTTACGCAGGCTTTGCAGGATCAGGGAGGCCATGCAGCGTAGGTTTGCTGAGGCATTCGGTCCGGAGTCCTCTGGGTCACTAAGGACGACATGGTCCGCAGCCACCTCCTCCCAGCCACGTACAAGTCCATGTGTTTCTTGGGACTGATCCCTTAAAGACTGCTGCTGATGCTGAGTGCCAGGCTCCACCTCCATACTGACACAATCTTCCTCCTCCTCCTCCTCCTCCTCCTCCTCGTCCTCTTCCTGTGTGATCGGCGGGCACGCAGGAACACTGTCTGGATAAAGGGGGCCTTGAGAGCTAAGGAAGTCCTCCTCTTCCTGCCTCTGTTCTGCCTCAAGTGCCCTGTCCATTATTCCACGCAGCGTGTGCTCCAACAGGTGGACAAGGGGGACAGTGTCACTGATGCATGCACTGTCACTGCTCACCATCCTCGTGGCCTCCTCAAATGGTGACAGGACAGTGCATGCATCCCTGATCATGGCCCACTGGCGTGGGGAAAAAAAACCAAGCTCCCCTGACCCTGTCCTGGTGCCATAGTCACACAGGTACTCATTGATGGCCCTCTGCTGCGTGTGCAGCCGCTGCAGCATGGCCAACGTTGAGTTCCACCTGGTGGGCATGTCACAGATTAGGCAGTTCTTGGGCAGGTTAAACTCCTTTTGGAGGTCCGTCAGCCGAGCACTGGCATTATATGACCGGCGGAAATGCACACAGACTTTCCTGGCCTGCCTCAGGACATCCTGTAAGCCCGGGTACCTGCCCAAGAACCGCTGCACCACCAAGTTAAGGACGTGAGCCAAACAGGGCACATGGGTCATTTGTCCCTGTCGGAGGGCAGAGAGGAGGTTGGTGCCATTGTCGCAAACCACCATTCCTGCCTTAAGTTGGCGTGGCGTCAACCACCTCTGAACCTGCCCCTGCAGAGCTGACAGAACCTCTGCCCCAGTGTGGCTCCTGTCCCCCAAGCACACCAGCTCAAGCACCGCATAGCATCTTTTGGCCTGCGTACTTGCGTAGTCCCTTGAACGACTACGGAGCACCGCTGGTTCCGAGGAAGAGGCCATGGAGGAAGAAGAAGAGGAGGGGGTGGAGGAGAGAGGTGTGTCACAATCATTAGCATTTTGGAGGCGTGGTGGCGGAACAACCTCCAACACTACTGCACCTTGTCCTGCATCCTTCCCAGCTGCCAGCAGAGTCACCCAATGCGCCGTGAAACTTAGGTAACGTCCCTGTCCATGCCTGCTGGACCATGAGTCAGCGGTAATATGCACCTTACCGCTGACCGCCCTGTCCAGCGAGGCATGGACATTGCCTTCCACATGCTGGTAGAGAGCCGGAATCGCCTTCCGTGAGAAAAAGTGGCGTTTGGGTACCTGCCACTGAGGAACCGCACATTCCACAAACTCACGGAAGGGGGCAGAGTCTACCAACTGAAAAGGCAGCAGTTGAAGTGCTAGCAATTTTGCCAAGCTAGCATTCAACCGTTGGGCATGTGGATGGCTGGGAGCAAACTTCTTTCGGCGGTGCAGCAGCTGGGGCAGGGAAATTTGCCTGGTACAATCTGACGTCGGTGTACCAAAATCAGATTGCCCACAAGTACGTGGCTGTGACACACCTAATTCTACACCTTCATTCCTCTCAGTGCAGGTCTCAGAGAGGACTGAAGGTCTAGTGGGGTTGGAAATCTCAGCTGATGAGGAGCAAGCAGAGGTCCTCTTTGTTCTTTGGTGTGGGTCTTTTAGATACGCTTGCCAACGAACTGCATGGCAGGTCAACATATGTCTGGTCAAGCATGTGGTACCCAAGCGGGAGGTGTTTTGGCCACGCGAGATACGCTTGAGACATATGTTGCAAATAGCAGCGGTGCGATCTGATGCACTCGTCTCAAAAAAGGCCCACACCAAAGAACTTTTTGAATAACGCGCAGAGACTGCAGCGCCCTGCACATGTGGAGCTTTGGGGTGAGATGCAGTCAATGTGCTGCCCTTAGGCTGGCCCCTGGAGGGCATCCTGCCTCGTTGGTGATGTGCCGCCTCCTCCTCCTCCTCCTCCTCCTCTCTCCTATCAGGCACCCACGTTGAGTCAGTGACCTCATCATCCCCTCCCTCCTCATCACTGGAGCAAACCTGGCAGTATGCTGCAGCAGGGGGAGCATGACTGCCAGATTGCTGTCCTTCTTGGGCACCCCCTCTGTCCGTGCTCGTGTTACTGCCTTCATCGAGCTCAGTATCATCATCAGAGCCTTCCAAACGCTGGGCATCCTCCTGGAGCATGTACCCAACACTGTGGTCAAACAGTTCGAGGGACTCCTCAGGAGGACATGGTGGGGCTAGGGAAGGAGTCACTGATGACATTGAGCCGAGGGAAGAGGCCGCTGCTTTGCCAGACAAAGTACCCTGGGCATGGGTGAGAGAGGATGAGGAGGATGAGGACGGCTTGGTCATCCACTCGACCAAGTCTTCCGCATGTTGCGGCTCAACATGGCCAGCTGCCGAAAAAAAGGCCAAGCGTGTCCCATGGCCACGTGCTGATGAGGATGCACCGTCTCCACGACCAGCACTAGACACAGAGCCTGCTTGCCCTCTCTTATTGGCTTGTGACTGTCTGCCTCTCCTTCTTGGCCTTCCAGACATACTAATGGCCTGTAGCTGCACTAAGCTGGGATATATATATATATATATATATATATATATATATATATGTACTGATACTGCAGCTAGCAAAATCAACTGCCTGCCTGTAGTATGAGAACACCACCAACCTTCTACAGGTAGCTTTAGCTGAACACTGTGAGGTGGACGCACCCCACTAACTTGTAGGTTTAGCAGAACACTGTGAGCAGGACGCACTGCACTAACTGTAAATAGTCTAGCTGCCTGACTGTGGTACTAATAGGATCAAAAGAACACCAGCAATTTTCTTCAGGTAGCTGTATTTACTGTAACAAGACAAGCCTGCCTGTCAGTAAGAAGATAACAGAAACGGATCTAGCTGAACACTGTGAGCAGGACGCACCCCACTAGCTTGTAGGTTTAGCTGAACACTGTGAGGTGGACGCACCCCACTAACTTGTAGGTTTAGCTGAACACTGTGAGCAGGACGCACCCCACTAACTTGTAGGTTTAGCAGAACACTGTGAGCAGGACGCACTGCACTAACTGTAAATAGTCTAGCTGTCTGACTGTGGTACTAATAGGATCAAAAGAACATCAGTAATTTTCTTTAAAATACTGTAACAAGACAAGCCTGCCTGTCAGTAAGAAGATAACAGGAACGGATCTAGCTGAACACTGTGAGCAGGACGCACCCCACTAGCTTGTAGGTTTAGCTGAACACTGTGAGGTGGACGCACCCCACTAACTTGTAGGTTTAGCTGAACACTGTGAGTAGGACACACCCCACTAAATTGTAGGTTTAGCAGAACACTGTGAGCAGGACGCACTGCACTAACTGTAAATAGTCTAGCTGCCTGACTGTGGTACTAATAGGATCAAAAGAACACCAGCAATTTTCTTTAAAATACTGTAACAAGACAAGCCTGCCTGTCAGTAAGAAGATAACAGGAACGGATCTAGCTGAACACTGTGAGCAGGACGCACCCCACTAGCTTGTAGGTTTAGCTGAACACTGTGAGGTGGACGCACCCCACTAACTTGTAGGTTTAGCTGAACACTGTGAGCAGGACGCACCCCACTAACTTGTAGGTTTAGCAGAACACTGTGAGCAGGACGCACTGCACTAACTGTAAATAGTCTAGCTGCCTGACTGTGGTACTAATAGGATCAAAAGAACACCAGCAATTTTCTTCAGGTAGCTGTATTTACTGTAACAAGGCAAGCCTGCCTGTCAGTAAGAAGATAACAGAAACGGATCTAGCTGAACACTGTGAGCAGGACGCACCCCACTAGCTTGTAGGTTTAGCTGAACACTGTGAGGTGGACGCACCCCACTAACTTGTAGGTTTAGCTGAACACTGTGAGCAGGACGCACCCCACTAACTTGTAGGTTTAGCAGAACACTGTGAGCAGGACGCACTGCACTAACTGTAAATAGTCTAGCTGCCTGACTGTGGTACTAATAGGATCAAAAGAACACCAGCAATTTTCTTCAGGTAGCTGTATTTACTGTAACAAGACAAGCCTGCCTGTCAGTAAGAAGATAACAAAAACGGATCTAGCTGAACACTGTGAGCAGGACGCACCCCACTAGCTTGTAGGTTTAGCTGAACACTGTGAGGTGGACACACCCCACTAACTTGTAGGTTTAGCTGAAAACTGTGAGCAGGACGCACCCCACTTACTTGTAGGTTTAGCAGAACACTGTGGGCAGGACGCACTGCACTAACTGTAAATAGTCTAGCTGCCTGACTGTGGTACTAATAGGATCAAAAGAACACCAGTAATTTTCTTCAAAATACTGTAACAAGACAAGCCTGCCTGTCAGTAGGAATATAACAGGAACGGATCTAGCTGAACACTGTGAGCAGGACGCACTGCACTAAATGTAAATAGTCTAGAAGATAACAGGAATGGATCTAGCTAAACTGAATACAGTGTATATATATATATATATATATATATATATATATATATATGCAACACCTGGGATGCATATATATACACAATACACTTTAAGTGCAGCTAACTGACTGACTGTCCTGCCTAATCTAGCTAACTCAAATGAAATGACACTGTCTCTCTCTCTCTAAGCACACCGGAACACACTGCACAGGGCCGCCGTGCAGGCGGCCTTATATAGTGTGGGGCGTGTACTAAATCCCCTGAGCCATAATTGGCCAAAGCCTCCTTGGCTTTGGCCAATTATGGCTCTCTGTTAAGGCGGCGCTGTGATTGGCCAAGCATGCGGGTCATAGTGCATGCTTGGCCAATCATCAGCAAGCAATGCACTGCGATGCCGCAGTGAATTATGGGCCGTGACGCGCCACACGAATTTGGCGCGAACGGCCCATATCGTTCGCAATTCGGCGAACGATCGAACAGCCGATGTTCGAGTCGAACATGGGTTCGACTCGAACACGAAGCTCATCCCTATTGGTAAATCATAAAATAAAAACTTTATGGGTCTTGCACTTTGACAAAGGAGACTGTTCAATGTGTTTTAGAAAAGATGTTCTGACGTTAAACATTACACCCGTAAACGCAACCTGTCATGCTGGCAAAATACCTCATTACAAAAAGCTCCCTCCCAAAACGAGCACATACATACATATACAAGTACGCAGACTTAAACCAAAAAATACACATAACCACCACAACACACCTCTTTCTTCCCTTTCAACCTCCCAAATCCTGTCCCATAGCCACTATCCTTTAGTTACCCCCCTGCCAAACACTACCCCCCCCCCCCCCCCCCACACACACACACACACACACACACACTAATTTCTTATACAAGACCAGATCTAAATACAATTGTTGTGCTGGTTACACGTAAACATGTACAAGTAGACAACTCCAATGCAGGATCTACTCTCCTAATCGCCACATACTAACCAGAACACATAATAATTGAAAATCATGAGAGGAGAGGAGTAATGGAAGCAACATAAACACCGTGGACGTCATACGCCCTACCTATAAAACTTGTTCTATCACCCTATTGAAACTGCTGAAGTGTTACCCTCTGTTATTGATGCAATCTATTACTGTTCTTAATGTCATACTTGTCACCTATATTTGTTCTTTTTCGATCTGGTTGTGTTTTTGTGTTTTTGTGAATGTATCACACCTTTCTGATGTTCTTGTATTTTTTTCTTTTCTTTTCCTCAATAAAAGAAGTTTGGAAAAAAAAAGATGCTTTTATGTAAATATTTGGTATTACCTGTTTTAATAACAACCTAATTCCAGCAATGGTTTTAGTTTTAGATTAGATAGAGTGGATAAGAGATACATATTTGTCAGGAATTTGTAATCTGTAATCTGTAACCCCACTGGGAGATTTTTCTCTCAATTCCTGTCCTTGTGACAACTGCACATGAAATTGGGGTGTAGTAGTTATCGGGACAAATCTCCCCAGTAGGGGCACAGACAACAAGAAAAAAACAATAAAGGCTTTAGGGCCCGTTCACACCACATGCAGTGCAGTGCTTTCTTTTTCATCAAAAACACATGGAAAGTACCGGTAGGTTATATGGATTTCAATGGCATAGTTCTCACAGTGCAGTGCGTCAGTTTTCAGTTCTAGGAAAAAAAAAGTACACTATACTGCTTTTTTTCCTGTACAGAACTGTACTGGAACATGGTAATAAGCATCAAAAATGCATCAAAAATGCATCGGACCCCAATACAGTGAAAAAAAGACAGGAAAATGGAGAGAAAAAAGCATCTGGAATGCATCCAGAAAAGCATCCAAAATGCACTGGAATGCATCAAAAAAACTTTCAAAAGAAATGCATCTGGAACAGATCTGGAGGACGTTTTTGTGGTGTGAGCGGGCACTCAAAGTGGAACTAAAACTTCCTATCCTTTTCAGTCAAGGAAGCTGCCATGCTAGCCTCTGTTTGATCTGCAACTGCCATGGTGCCACTCATGTGATCAGTTATGACTCCAGCCATTTGAGGGTTTGATAGTGTGGTTGAGAGAACAAGCAAATGTGAAAATTAGCCCTCCTAGCATGCCTGGAATGTAACTGTTTTTTTAAACCATTAAAGTGGTTCTTCAGTTTACCCCTAAAAAATTAAATGTCAGCAGCTACAAATACTGTAACTGCTGTCTTTTAATATAAGGACACTTACCTGTCTAGGGATCTAGCGCTGTTCTCACCCTAGCCAATTCTTCAATCGTCTTTGAGTCCAGGAGCTAAGTGAAAACAGCAGTGAAGCCTTGTGGCTTTACAGCCGGTTTCCCACTGTGCATGCACAAGCTGCTCCGCATTTTGTGAATAGTCCTGCAGTCTGCTGGACCCTGTCATGTGATCACTCAGCTCCTGCACACTCTGCCAAATGAACAATCTGTGCAAGATGAAGGTAAAAAACAAAATGTCAGCAGAGGAAGACACTGGCTATATACAATGCCTTGAAAAAGTCTTTATACCCCTTGAAATTCTCCAAATTTTTCATGTTACAACCAAAAATGTAAATGTATTTTATTAGGATTTTATGTGGTAAATGGATTTCAATTTTTTTTACAAATAAATATCTGAAAAGTATGGCATGCATTTGTATTTAGCCCCCATTACTCTGATCAGTGGCGTAGCTAGCACATCTTGCACTCGAGGCTGGTAATTTTTTTGCACCCCCCCCAAGAAAAATGACATGTGGCAATATAGTGGTGCCACGCCAAAACTGTAGGTGTGGTCAGATTGCATCAACAGTGGGAGGGGCTTAAATGGCCATATGCTTTAATGACTGTGCCACAAGCGAGTATGTAACAGACAGTACAAACCTCAGTATACTCATTTTAATAAAATAAAGCTGTTCTATTGCATATCCTTTACTACATAGAGCTAACCTTAAAGTGATATTAAAGTCTTATTTTTTGTTTAAATTACAAACATGTAATACTTATCTGCTCTGCGTAAAGGTTCTGCACAGAGCAGCCTGGATCCTCCTCTTCTCAGGTCACTCACTGACTCCCCTGGTCCCTCCCTTTTGCCGGGTGCCCCCACAGCAAGCAGCTTGCTATGGGGGCATCCAAGCAGGTGCTCTCCCACCCACTCCGTCTCCTGATTGGCTCACTGGCTGTGATTGACAGCAGCAGGAGCCAATGGCTCCCGCTGCTCCCAGGAGTGCGAGTCCCTGGAGAGCCAAGGCTCTCATGGACATTGCTGGATCGAGAGGGGGTTCAGGTAAGTATTAGGTGGGGCTAGGGGGACTGCTGCACACAGAAAGTTTTTTACCTTCATGCATGTATGTTTCACAACTACTTTAACAAAGAATGTGCAGTACTTAGAATGCAGTAGTCAGGAGTAATAAATATAAAACACAGTGAGGAGAACTTATCAAAACTGGTGCAGTCAGAATCTGGAACAGCTACACATGGAAACCAGTCAGCTTCTATCTTCAGCTTGTTCAGCTTTGAAAATGAAAGCTATTCGCTGATTGGTTGCGATGTACAGCTGCTCCAGATTCTGTCTGCTCTAGTTTTGATAAATTCTCCTAAGGGCTCGTTCAGACAGGCGCTAAGACAGGTCCTGTATGCTTAGCCACTTTTTGGTGCATTTGCATCCACCAGAGAGCTTTGCGTATAGCAGTGGGTGCACAGATGCAAATGCAGACACTGTGCGTTCGGGATACATGCATCCCTTCCTGTCTGCGTATCAAATTTTGACATTTGACTATGTCAATGCAGCTGCTGTGTCCCATTTTACTTTGACTGGACTGCCTGCACAGGGATGCACAGAACACCAAGTATCCCCACGCGGTACATGGCCATCACACTGGGCATTGATGCACATGTTCCATGTGAATGAGGATTAAATGTCATGTGGGGCAGATGGCAGAAAAGAGGAGATGTCAGGTATAGGAATTTTTTTTTTTAATCATACTTGCGTAGGTGGAAGCTGCATCGGTCCCCGCACCAGCTCTAAGGCTGAGAACCGAGTAATCAAACACTGCTGATCACTCAGTTCTCAGTGCTCCCTGAGCAGAGAGCTGGTGACTGTCAGTCTCTGGCTCTCTGCTCCCCCCCACCCTCACTGAAACACTGAGCTGTGGAGGGGGTGGGAGCGGTTAGCTCTGGCTGAGCTGGGTGCCGGTCCAGGCATGTGAGCGGATCCTGATCATAAGGTTGCGATCATTTCCCATCCTGGACCGGTGACATCAGCCGAAAGTCCGCTGTCAGCTGAAAACGGCTCAAAGGAGTGCAAAACAGTCTGCACTGCTGTGATCCACAGGAGAAGTACAGCCAAACAAGCAATACATCTATTACACGACCTGTCTCTCTGCTCCTGTTTGACATTACTTGCATCAATTGATAAATGTCCCTCCAGGGCCCAGGCAGGCTCTTCCTCAGCCCAGGCTTTAGATCCAGGCCTTTTCTTTCTGAAGCTGGCAGGTCCTTCAGGCACCATCTTTCCTAGTCCAGAGGGCTTCCACTAGCCTCCTCTCATAGTCCAGGGCCTCTAGACACCTGCTGTCATAGTTCAGGGCCTCCAGACACCCCCTCTCCAAATCTGGGACCTGCAGGGACCCCCTCGCCTAGTTCACCCTTTCTATGCAGGGGCCTTTGCCACACCAACCATCATTTCCTAGTCAAGGGCCTCTTCTACAACCCCCCCGCCCAGTCCAGGGCTTCCTCTGCACTCCCCTTCTAGTCCAAGACCTCCTCTACAGCCCCCCTCCAAGTTCAGAGCCTCCTCTGCACCCTGCCCGCCGAATCCAGGTCCTTTGCCACACCAACCCCACTTTTCAAGTCCAGGGTCTCCTCTACACCCCACAGTCTAGGGACTCTGGTGTACTCCCATCCTAGTCCAGGACCTCCTCTGCATCATCCAGTCCAGGGCCTCCTCTGCACCCCCCCCCTTAGTACAGGGCCTTCTGTGTACTCCCCTCCTAGTCCAGGGCCTCCTCTGCATCCCCTAGTTCAAGGCCTCCTCTGCACTCCCCTGCTAGTCTAGGGCCTCTTCTGCACCTCCCAGTCCAGGGCTTTCTGTGTACTCCCCTCCTGGTCCAGGGCCTCCTCTCCTAATCCAGGGTCTTTGCCACACCAACCCTTTTCTAGTCCAGGGCCTCCCCTACACCCCCTTTACTCCAGTGCCTCCTCTGCACCTCCCTAGTCCAGGGCCTCCTCTGCATCCCCCCAGCCCAGGGCCTCCTCTGCACCACCACCCCAGTCCAGGGCATCCGCTGCATCCCCCCAGCCCAGGGCCTCCTCTGCACCCCCCCACAGCCCAGGGCCTCCTCTGCACCACCAGCCTGGCACAGGGCCTCCTCTGCATCACTCCCATCCCAGGTCCTCCTATGCACCCCCCAAGTACAGGGCCTCCACTGCACCCCCCCAGCCCAGTGTCTCCTCCGCACCCCCATCAGCCCAAGGCCCCCAATTCACCCCCAGTCCAGGGCCTCCTCCGCACCCCCCAGTCCAGGGCCTCATCTGCACCCCCCCAGCCCAGGGCCTCCTCTGCACCACCACACCACCCCAGGGCCTCCTCTGCACCCCCCCAAGTCCAGGGCCTCCACTGCACCCCCCCAGTCCAGGGCCCCCTCTGCACCCCCCAGCCTAGGTCCTCATCTGCAGCCCCCCAAGCCCAGGGCTCCTCTGCACCCCCCAAGTCCACCGCCTCCTCCCCCCCAAGTTCAGGGCCTTCTCTGCACCCCCCAGGGCCCCCAATCCTTTGCCATACCAACCCCAACTTCCTAGTCCAGTGCCTACTGCACACAAACCCCTCTCCTTGTCTTAACAAATGCCTTCCAGCTCCACAAAGGCTCTCCCATGCTCTCCAGGGCCACCTCCGCACCCTCCCCCACTCCAGCGCCTCCTCTGCACCTCCCCAGTCCAGGGCATCCGCTGCACCCCTCCCCCCAGTTTAGGGCCTCTTCTGCACCCCTCCAGCCCAGGGCCTCCTCTGCACCACCACCTCTGTCCAGGGCATCCGCTGCACCCCCCCCAGTTCAGGCCTCCTCTGCACCCCCCCAAGCCCAAGACCTCCTCCGCACCCCCCCAGTCCACGGCCTCTCCCCCCCCCCCAAGTTCAGGGCCTTCTCTGCATCCCCCAGGCCCCCAATCCTTTGGCATACCAATCCCAACTTACTAGTCCAGGGCCTTCTGCACACAAACCCTTCTTCTTGTCCTAAAACATGCCTTCCAGTTCCACAAAGGCTCTCCTATGCTGAAGCATCGCACTGGAATGCCTCCCGCTGGTGGGCGGGAGAAGCATAGTGATTCAGCACTAGTGCGCCTGTGCAGTCTCCCTCCTATTTGGTTCTCCGGTGTTTGGCAAACTATGCAGTGGGCGACAGTGACACCCTTAGAGCAGCGATTCCCAGTGTGGGTGGGGGTGACAGAACCCCTGGCGGCGCCCCCCCTTGATGCGTCACCCGGGGCGTGTGCCCAAATAGTACAGGGAGGATGGGGCAGGAAGGAATAGTACAGGAGGCCAGGAAAGCATAGTATAGGGGGCCAGGAAAGAATAGTATAGGGGGGCCAGGAGAGAATAGTAATGGGACCAGGAGAGAAAAGTATAGTACGGGGGGGGCAGGAGGAAACTGGAGGGTACAATGCTGGCATCTGTAGTGGTTTACCGTGAACCTCATGCAAAGTAGCTCAGGGAACCTGCTGGATCGCAATGGTATCTCGTTCGCTGATTCTCATTCCTACCTCCTCTCCCATCCCTCCTGAGTGATGTCACACCCACCCACCGGCTCCTGGGATGGATGGGAGGGGAGGGCTGCCCGGGACAAGCGCAGCACAGTGATATCAGTTTTCCTCTGCAACCTCTCAGATGTTTGGGGATGTGATCAGACATTTGTCTGCTTGTGATGAACGGCGGATCGTGACAGAACACCTAGGGACCTCTTGCGGAACCCTAGGGTTCTGCCGAACCCTGGGTGAGAAACACTGCTCTATAGGCTCTATATGGGGAGTAGTGGTTGAAGCTACTCAGTCCCTTTGAAAGATTCTGTACTCCTCCTCATTTTAACTCTCATTCTTATTTAGGCTGCTCATCTAATACCTGAGATCAATGTAAAATCCATTCAGCTCAAAAGTCCTTGATCCTCTTCAGCCATATCCATATCTGACATCTGGTACCCCGACTGGGTACCCCAAAAGAGAGCCCATATGCTCGGCACACCTTCACATGATGCAGCATTCCTTCCTGTTTTTTCCCATGTGGAAGGAGGAGAGCCCTGAGAGACTGCCTCCCCATTGTATTTATAGCTACAAAGGGGCAGAGCTATGAACACCTAGGAGGGAGCAGACTTGACCCCTTCCTAACTCCTGGGGCAGCCTGTACACAAACTCTCACGAACACAAACTTTATAACACAGTACAAGTCAATAACATGAGGCAGTATACATCACAACAGTAGGCACCTGCCTACACACTTTAGAGGACAAGTTACAGAGGAACTGTCAGCATAGTCAATACACTACTGTGGATAGAAGTTGCCAGGAAAGAGCAGCAATGCAAGTAAATTACCTTTTTTAACGTTTTATTTTTTTTTCTTTTATTTTAATTTTATTGAAAAGAATAAAAAAAAATGGGCACTTACACAGTGCAATAAGATAACACTATAGCAGAAGCAAATCCTAAAGGAGTTTCTCTCTGCAAGTATTACACATTAATCAATGATGCAGGAATACAAAAAGGAAAGGAACAACAGCCAGGCCCAGCAGCATTAAATTAATAGGCAATCAAATAATAAAGCCATGCCTGAAATTGCGATGCGTTTCACGTCCAAAAAAATGGGGGCCCTTCAGCTGGTGACCATAGAACTAAAAAGCCCATTCAATCATCTATGGCAGTGGTTCTCAACCCTGTCCTCAATTACCCCCAACAGGCCATGTTTTGGGAATTTCTCTTAAATAAAATAGCTGTCCAAAATACCAAGCCATTGACTCTGATTTAAAGCACTTGTGCGAGATAAAGGAAAACCTGCAAACATGGCCTGTTGGGGGTACTTGAGGACAGGGTTGAGAACCTCTGTACTATGTGGACAAAGTACCAGTTCCAAGGCAGAGAGAATCAGAGAGAGAGAAAAGAAGAGAAAAAAAGTTAAATAAATAAATAAAAGGGAGAAAGGGAAAAAGGGGGTGCATCCCTGTCCCAGAGGCTGGTGATGAAAAATATTAACATGCTGTACTAGATTACAGTTCTAAGAAGCACATAGGCGTTTGTGTTGATGGGAAGTAATCTAGTCATGGCTGCAAAAGTAGAGGATTTGACTTGTGCACAACGGGAAATTTCGTTTAGTTTCGGTTCGTTGTCACTCGTAAAATACGTAATTTCGTTCTGTTATATTCGTTATGTTACGTTAATTCGTTTTCGGATAATTCGTTATTATTCGTAGAGTGTCGATATTCGTTATACTGAATCTCGAATCATGTCGAATTCATTTGTTATATCCGCTATAATTTCTTTTGTATTAGTTGAAATTCGATATTTATGTACAGTGGGGATGGAAAGTATTCAGACCGCCTTAAATTTTTCACTCTTTGTTATATTGCAGCCATTTGCTAAAATCATTTAAGTTCATTTTTTTCCTCATTAATGTACACACAGCACCCCATATTGACAGAAAAACACAGAATTGTTGACATTTTTGCAGATTTATTAAAAAAGAAAAACTGAAATATCACATGGTCCTAAGTTTTCAGACACTTTGCTCAGTATTTAGTAGAAGCACCCTTTTGATCTAATATAGCCATGAGTCTTTTTGGGAAAGATGCAACATGTTTTTCACACCTGGATTTGGGGATCCTCTGCCATTCCTCCTTGCAGATCCTCTCCAGTTCTGTCAGGTTGGATGGTAAACGTTGGTGGACAGCCATTTTTAGGTCTCTCCAGAGATGCTCAATTGAGTTTAAGTCAGGGCTCTGGCTGAGCCATTCAAGAACAGTCACGGAGTTGTTGTGAAGCCACTCCTTTGTTATTTTAGCTGTGTGCTTAGGGTCATTGTCTTATTGGAAGGTAAACCTTCAGCCCGGTCTGAGGTCCTGAGCACTCTGGAGAAGGTTTTCGTCCAGGATATCCCTGTACTTGGCCGCATTCATCTTTCCCTCGATTGCAACCAGTCGTCCTGTCCCTACAGTTAAAAAACACCCCCACAGCATGATGCTGCCACCACTATGCTTCACTGTTGGGACTGTATTGGACAGGTGATGAGCAGTGCCTGGTTTTCTCCACACATACCGCTTAGAATTATGGCCAAAAAGTTCTATCTTGGTCTCATCAGGCCAGAGAATCTTATTTCTCACCATCTTGGAGTCCTTCAGGTGTTTTTTAGCAACTCCATGTGGGCTTTCATGTGTCTTGCACTGAGAAGAGGCTTCCGTTGGGCCACTCTGCCATAAAGCCCCGACTGGTGGAGGACTGCAGTGATGGTTGATTTTCTACATCTTTCTCCCATCTCCCGACTGCATCTCTGGAGCTCAGCCACAGTGATCTTTGGGTTCTTCTTTACCTCTCTCACCAAGGCTCTTCTCCCCCGACCAGCTCTAGGAATGGTTCTGGTCGTCCCAAACGTCTTCCATTTAAGGATTATGGAGGCCACTGTGCTCTTACCTTAAGTGCAGCAGAAATGTTTTTGTAACCTTGGCCAGATCTGTGCCTTGCCACAATTCTGTCTCTGAGCTCTTCAGGCAGTTCCTTTGACCTCATGATTCTCATTTGCTCTGACATGCACTGTGAGCTGTAAGGTCTTATATAGACAGGTGTGTGGCTTTCCTAATCAAGTCCAATCAGTATAATCAAACACAGTTGGACTCAAGTGAAGGTGTAGAACCATCTCAAGGATGATCAGAAGAAATGGACAGCACCTGAGTTAAATATATGAGTGTCACAGCAAAGGGTCTGAATACTTAGGACCATGTGATATTTCAGTTTTTCTTTTTTAATAATTATGCAAAAATGTCAACAATTCTGTGTTTTTCTGTCAATATGGGGTGCTGTGTGTACATTAATGAGGAAAAAAAATAAACTTATGGTTGCAGTGCAGCCCGGGGAGGCTAAAAGGCTTGTATTGCTCTCACTTAATTGTGGAGATCACATTCCCTCAGGTGAGATTATTCCTGGAGGGGGGAGCACTTGCAGGTGATCTGTTGAGTGATCTTTGAGCATTAATGAGAAATGGAGCACTCTTCTGAGCTGTCTGAGCATTAGTTGGGAGTAAGAAGCACTTTGTGGGATATTGCAGCTCTTAGGCTCTGTTTCCACTAGTGCGACTTTTCATGCGACTTGGGACTAAAAAGTCGCATGACAAATTGTATCCCATGATTTCCAATGAGTACCGTTCATATCTGTGCGACTTCAAGTCGCAGCGACTTCAAAGTAGTCCCTGCACTACTTTGGTCCCACTTTGATGCGACTTGAGGTCCATAGATACAGGCATTGCTTCAAATCGCGGTAAAAAGTCGCGGTAAAATCGCGGTAAAAAATCGCGGCAAAATCGCGCGACTTTGGGGATGCAATAGTGGAAACATAGCCTTAGGAGGGAGGCTGCATCTTCGTTTTTTCATCACTGTTTCACTTTTATTATTTATACAGTCTTTTGCATTAACTATTCATTGTTTGCACTGATTGGATTCATTTATGTATACTTTGGTGTATTGAGCACTGTGATCCTATATTGTTTTATAATTATTGTTATTATTATAATCATTCCATTACTTCGCCCACTCCTTCCTGTGTCATGACCTATAGTCTGTCCAGGAAGTAAGGCAGAAGTAATCGAGCAGTGTTTTTAACCACTTGCCACCCAGGCCAGTTCTGACATTTCTCTCCTACATGTAAAAATCATCATTTTTTTTGCTAGAAAATTACATAGAACCCCCAAACATTATATATGTTTTTTGGAGCAAACAACCTAAAGAATACAATGGCGGTTGTTGCAACTTTTTATCTCACACGGTATTTGCGCAGCAATTTTTCGAACGCTTTTTTTTGGGAAAAAAATAGTTTTGTGCTTTAAAAAAAAACAAAACAGTAAAGTTAGCCCAATGTTTTTGCATATTGTGAAAGATGAAGTTACGCTGAGTAAATAGATACCTAACATGTCACGCTTCAAAATAGCACACGCTTGTGGAATGGCGCCAAAGTTCGGCACTTAAAAATCCCCATAGGTGACGCTTGAAATTTTTTTACTGGTTACATGTTTTGAGTTACAGAGGAGGTCGAGTCTACTGTTCTCACTCCAATGTTCGCATCGATACCTCACATGTATGGATTGAACACTGTTTTCCTATGTGGGTGGGACTTACGTATGCATTTGCTTCTGCGTTTGAGCACACGGGGACAAGAGCGCTTTAAAAAAAAAAAAAAAATTATTGTTAGTTATAATTTCTTTTTTTTAGTTTGACACTTTTTTTGAAAAAAAAAAATTTTGATCACTTTTATTCCTATTACAAGAAATGTAAACATCCCTTGTAATAGGAATATGACATGACAGGTCCTCTTTACGGTGAGATATGGGGTCAATAAGACTCCATATCTCACCACTAGGCTGGGAAGCTTGAAATTAAAAAAAAAATAAACTGATTACGGCATCCCAGCCAAGGCGGCGATGTTTTTTTGAATGCAGAGGCCGGGCGTGACGTCATAACATCGTGCCCGGCCTCCGACGATCATAGAGACTCCGGCGACCATCTGGTCCGCCGGAAACCTCTATGATCAACATCCGGGGCTGGCGGATCCATTCTCCAAATCACCGATCGTGGCAGTGAGTCGGTAGAAGCACCGGAAGGCAGCGTGAGGGGGGGGGGGCATCCCCTCTCGCCTCCCTTAAAAACGTTCAAGCGGCGGAACAGCAGCTATGAGCTCATTCTTATGGTGCAGGGAATCACCGGCTGAAAATGGCAATATCTGACAGGCATCATTCAGATATCCCCGCACAAAGTCCATCACGTCATATGACGGTGGGCGGGCGGCAACAGGTTTTAAACAGCTATGAAGAGAGTGAGGTAAGCCTGTGTAGAATTAATGGAAAGCTGTTTTATCTTTGCAAAATAAGTACATTGATGCTATATTGGTACATAGGGGAGCTGGAAATTAGAATAAAAAAGGTGAACTTGGCCCTTAAAAATTACATTTGCCATTAGCACAGGAGTTTCTAGACATTCTAATCTGCTGCTGATAAAACCAATGTACAGTGGAATTCGCAGCCCTCATGTGGCCACCTAGCAGAAGTGCAGCCTGGGAATGAACTAATTTCTAAAATATGTTATCACTCTGCATGGAGAATGGTGGCCTCTAGTGGTCATCTAGAAGATTTACAGCCCACAGGAAGGACGTGAACAAGCTCGCATTTCATTTACAGTCTTGTGCTGTACATAGAAAGAAAAGTAGCTAACTCACTTCCTGATCCACAATGACGTATCGGGCTGGGATTACAAACCAGTTCTCCTAGTTCATCCTCTCTGTCCTGTTATAATACCCCCTTTGTTAGTGTGCTGGGTTCTGGGATCTTCTATGGACTCCACCCAGTGTGAATGACTTATTAGACATCCCCTTACTGGAAAGTTAAACCTGGACAGGGTTTGCTGGCTCCACTCCTGATCGTTTACTTCTGTAACAGGTATGTATCTGTCTGCTCTGTGTTATATGTCTAGACTAGCTGACTTTATTCCCAAATTCTTTCATGCTATTATATACTGATCATCCGTTTATAATCAATCGATCCAATGTTGCATATTTATGGGAACCCGTCAATATTATAAGGGTTTTTATGTATATTCAACATATTCTAAAAGGTTAATTGGCTCCCGTCTAATGGCTCGTACACACCACAATCCAAAAGTCGTACGACAGATTTTTTTTTTTTTTGCATGCTAGTCTCCGTATCGAAAATGAAGAGTTTACTAATGTGAGGAAAATTCGGAAGTGATGTAAGGTGTTGTAGTGTATTTGTATTGTATTTTCGAACGACAACTGTACTGATTAAACTAAAATCGTACGATCTGGTATTGTACGAGAAAAATTTTCATGCTTGTCTGATTGGATAATATCAGCTGAACTGTCATGATCAGCTCTCAAAAGCTCTGTACTAACAATCAGATTATCATACGATCGCTTCGAAAGTGATATTTTTCGTCCGATTTTCGGACCGTGTTTACAGTCCATTAAGCTGACCATACACTGTGTGAATTTCAGCCGGTTCCTGATGACAAAATTTGCTATGTGAAAAATTGACAGGTGAACAGTCAGCTGTCGTCAATGAAATGCAGCTGCTGTCCAGGTATTCTGACTTCCACTGGTGGCAGCTATCAGAATACAATGGCCCAGCAGGAGGGGTTTCTTAAAGTGGTTGTAAAGGCACAAGGTTTTTTACTCGCATGCATTCTGTGCATGCAGATAAAAAAAGCTGTGTGCACCAGCCCCCCCTAATAATTACTTGAGCCCCCTCTCGATCCAGCGATGTCCACGATAGCCTTGCCTCTCTGGGGACTTGCACTCCTGATTGGCTTTTGGCAGCAGCAGGAGCCTTTGGCTACCATTGTTGTCAATCACAGCCAGTGAGCCAATCAGGCGAAGAAAGAGGTGGGGCCGAGCCGCGGCTCCGTGTGTGTGAATGGACACAGAGCCGTGGGTCGGGAGCATGTCTGCTTGGGTGTCCCCAGAGCAAGCTGCTTGATGTGGGGGCACCTGGCAGGAGGGGGGAGACAGGAGCGCCGGCAGGGAACCCGAGAAGAGGAGGATCTGGGCTGCTCTGTGCAAAACCCCTACACAGAGCAGGTAAGTATAACATGTTTGTTATTTTTAACCACTTGCCGACCATCCGCCATCGTTTTACTGTGGCAGAATGGCACGGCTGGGCGAAACAACGTTACCTTACGTCGCTTCGCCTTTTAGCCACTAGGGGCGCGCGTGCCCGCAGCGTGTGCCTGGAGCCGATGCGAGTGCCCAGCGGGCGCGATGATGAACCGGGCTCCCGCGATCGCTCGTGACAGAGGGAGAATCGGGATCTGTGTGTGTAAACACACAGATCCCGGTTCTTTCAGGGGAGTAGAGACAGATCGTGTGTTCATACTAAGTATGAACACCAATCTGTCTCCCCTCCTAGACAGTCCCATCCCCCTACAGTTAGAACACAGAGGGAACACAGTTAACCCCTTGATCGCCCCCTAGTGTTAATCCCTTCGATGCCATTGACATTTATACAGTAATCAGTGCATTTTTATATCACTGATCGCTGTATAATTGTCAATGGTCCCAAAAATGTGTCAAAAGTGTCCGATATGTCTGCCGCAATATCACAGTCCTGATAAAAATCACAGATTGCCGCCATAACTAGTAAAAAAAATAATAATAATAGAAATGCCATAAATCTATCCCCCATTTTGTAGATGCTATAACTTTTGGCCAAACCTATCAATAAACGCTTATTGCAATTTTTTTTACCAAAAATATGTAGAAGAATACATATCGGCCTAAACTGAGGAAAAAATGTGTTTTTTTTATTAAAAATGTGGGATATTTATTATATCAAAGAGTAAAAGATATTGTGTATTTTTCAAAATTGTTGCTTTTGTTTTGTTTATAGCGCAAAAAATAAAAACCACAAAGGCGATAAAATACCACAAAAAGAAAGCTCTATTTGTGGGGAAAAAAAAGGATGTCAATTTTGTTTGGGAACAGCGTTGCACGACCGCACAATTGTCAGTTAAAGCGATGCATTGCCTTATCACAAAAAATTGCCTGGTCATTGAGCAGCCAAATCTTCCGGGGCTGAAGTGATTAAAAGCAAGGCTTTTCATATCGCTTTAACAGCATGGATTGGGGATCCTTTTTGTTTGTTATTATTTATGTATTTTGTTTAGCCTGCATGTGTAAACCCTGCATGTGTAAACCCTGCATGTGTAAACCCTGCATGTGTAAACCCTGCATGTGTAAACCCTGACCTTGTAAAACAACCCCAAATAGAAATGAAAGGCAAAACATTTGTGTATAGATATAGATATAGGTATATATATATATATATATATATATATATAAAATTATAAACACCGCCTTCTCCTTTTTTGTAAGTGATCACATTCCCCATTCCCCCTGTTCTCAGCTGCATAAAAGCTGGCTAGGGGGATAAACAGCAGTGCACTGAACTTCCCACTGAAAGGCTGTGCAGGGGATGTGTGTCAGGACAAGTCTGATCATTGGAGGAGAGCAGGCTGAGTCCCCAGCATAAGTAAGAAACTGACCACGGTGTATTCTCCTGCTTAGTGTGGTCAGTTTTTAATAGGAAAGCAGAGGGACTGGCATGAACACCAGATATTTTACTCAAAGGAAGAAATACAAAGAAAACATGATATTTTACATATGTACATGGTACAGCCGGCAGGTATCAGGAATAAGAAATGTTGGGGTAACATGCTCTTGAAGGAAAAAAATAACTAGCAATGCATACCATCTTTAATTGGCCCTAGTATGTATGTGTGTGTATTCATGTGGGATAAGGACTGTTGATTGTAAGCTCCTTAAGGGCAGCAACTGATTTAAATGTACAGTACGCAAAGCACTACATACACTGGGGTTGATTACTAAAACTGGAGAGTGCAAAATCTGGTGCAGCTCTTCATAGAAACCATACAGCTTCCAGTTTTTTTTTTTTTTTCAAAGCTTAATTGAACAAGCTGAAGCTAGAAGCTGATTGGCTACCATGCACAACTGCACCAGATTTTGCACTCTCCAGTTTTAGAAAATCTTCCCCATTGCCAGTGCTCTATAATTGCCTGTAATAATATGCGGACTCTATTGGCAAAAAGTAGAGAAGACCAAGTGACTGCATGTGCCATGCATGCTGGGCTTGTTAGTAGAAGCCCTCACACTCTCCTGCAGTGTACACAGCTCAGTGATCCATCGATCAGACCGCATATTACACCAGAAAGTCAATTCTTTTTACAGGTTTTACAGGAAAATGCATGGGACTCAAAAAAGAAGGAGATATAAATCGTAAAAAAAAAAAAATTAATGGTTCAAATCATACTTAATAAACCATTAACATTGAAATCTAGGATAAGCAGATAGGTACAGTGGGGCAAAAAAGTATTTAGGCAGCCACCAATTGTGCAAGTTCTCCCACTTAAAAATATGAGAGAGGCCTGTAATTGTCATCATAGGTATACCTCAACTATGAGAGACAAAATGTGGAAACAAATCCAGACAATCACATTGTCTGATTTTTGAAAGAATTTATTTGCAAATTATGGTGGAAAATAAGTATTTGGTCACCTACAAACAAGCAAGATTTCTGGCTCTCACAGACCTGTATCTTCTTCTTTAGGAGGCTCCTCTGTCCTCCACTCATTACCTGTATTAATGGCACCTGTTTGAACTTGTTATCAGTATAAAAGACACCTGTCCACAACCTCAAACAGTCACACTCCAAACTCCACTATGGTGAAGACCAAAGAGCTGTCGAAGGACACCAGAAACAAAATTGTAGACCTGCACCAGGCTGGGAAGACTGAATCTGCAATAGGCAAGCAGCTTGGTGTGAAGAAATCAACTGTGGGAGCAATAATTAGAAAATAGAAGACATACAAGACCACTGATAATCTCCCTCGATCTGGGGCTCCATGCAAGATCTCAGCCTGTGTGGTCAAAATGATCACAAGAACGGTGAGCAAAAATCCCAGAACCACACGGGGGGGACCTAGTGAATGACCCACAGAGAGCTGGGACCAACGTAACAAAGGCTACCATCAGTAACACACTACGCCACCAGGGACTCAGATCCTGCAGTGTCAGACGTGTCCCCCTGCTTAAGCCAGTACATGTCCGAGCCCGTCTGAGGTTTGCTAGAGAGCATTTGGATGATCCAGAAGAGGATTGGGAGAATGTCATATGGTCAGATGAAACCAAAGTAAAACTGGTAGAAACACAACTCGTCGTGTTTGGAGGAGAGAGAATGCTGAGTTGCAACCAAAGAACACCATACCTACTGTGAAGCATGGGGGTTGCAACATCATGCTTTGGGGCTGTTTCTTTGCAAAGGGAACAGGACGACTGATCCGTGTACATGAAAGAATGAATGGGGCCATGTATCGTGAGATTTTGAGTGCAAACCTCCTCCCATCTGCAAGGGCATTGAAGATGAAACATGGCTGGGTCTTTCAGCATGACAATGATCCCAAACACAAGGCCTGGGCAACGAAGGAGTGGCTTTGTAAGAAGCATTTCAAGATCCTGGAGTGGCCTAGCCAGTCTCCAGATCTCAACCCCATAGAAAACCTTTGGAGGGAGTTGAAAGTCCGTGTTGCCCAGTGACAGACCCAAAACATCACTGCTCTAGAGGAGATCTGCATGGAGGAATGGTCCAACATACCCGCAACGGTGTGTGACAACCTTGTGAAGACTTCACAGAAAACGTTTGACCTCTGTCATTGCCAACAAAGGATATATAACAAAGTATTGAGATGAACTTTTGCTATTGACCAAATACTTATAATACACCATAATTTGCAAATAACTTCTTTCAAAAATCAGACAATGTGATTGCCTGGATTTGTTTCCATATTTTGTCACCCATAGTTGGAGGTATACCTATGATGACAATTACAGGCCTCTCTCAGCTTTTTAAGTGGGAGAACTTGCACAATTGGTGGCTGACTAAATACTTTTTTGCCCCACTGTATGTGTATTGTTATTTTAATCTTGCTGTGCTTTGTGTAATTTCAGAAGATCTGTACAGTAACCCAGTGTGAAATTTAGCTACTGTGCAGGAGCTTCCTGTAATACAGACCAGTCACTGCTGCTCTCTCTCTCCATATGTAAGGTGACTGGTCATGTCTCCACCCCCTCCTATACTTTTCTGTGGGCAACCTGTAGTGAGTGGGGCCTGTTGGGTCCCTCCCACAGCTGTGCTCTTTGCACAAGCTACATACAAGCACAGTGATTGTTCCTCCTATTTTTACAAGACAATACCTGGGTTTGCAAAGGCACTTGGTGCACACAATGTGGATGCAGATCCTGTGTGGGTATTGAGGAATATATTTAACTGATCTTAACTGAGTTCCAGTTTAAAATTTTCTTGGTAAATCATAAAATAAAAATTTTATAGGTCTTCAATGTCTTTTAGAAAATATGTTTTTACATAAATATTTGGTAGGACCTTTCCTGCGGGTTAGCTGCAATGAGTCATAGACTATTACATCTTGCAGGTTTGGAGTACTTTCAGAAAGTGCACCAAACCTGCAGGATATATTATTAGTCTATGGCTCAGTGCAGCTAACCCGCGGGATATATTAGAAGTCTATGACTCAGGGCAGCTAACCTGCAGGAAAGCCACAGGTACACTGTCCTGAACTCTTGGATCAGTGTGAAAACAGCCTAATAACCCTTTTTTGTAAGTGCTAATATGCCCATTGCAAAAGTGCAGCGTATGTGATGTTTAATACACTGACCTTTTCCACTTCCAGCTTTGCAGTTGATATCACTCTGCCTGGGACAGGTGCCACCGCTACAGAGGAAGCATCGGCTTATGTGGTTCCTGCTCCCTTCGCGGACACCTGCATCAGTGGCGGCTGGTGCTCAAAATTTTTGGGGGGGGTGCAAACAAACTGAAAAATTCGGAAAAAAAACCCGTCAATTGCAGCCTCACTGTGCCCATCACTGCGCTATCAAACGCAGCCACTGTGCCCATCAATTGCAGCCACTGTGCCCATCAAACGCAGCCACTGTGCCCATCAAACGCAGCCACTATGCACATCAAACGCAGCCACTTTGTCCATCAAATGCTGCCACTGTGCCCCATCAAACGCTGCCACTGTGCCCATAAAATAGTGCCACATCAAATGCTGTCACTGTGCCCATCAAATAGTGCCACTGTGACCCCCAGCGCCCGCTCGCTGCTTGTCCGGCACTTACCTTGTCTCGGTGGCGGTGGGTGACGGCAGCGAGCGGTGGGACCTTGCAGCCGGTCAGACATCGCCTCCTCCCCTCGCGTTCAATCATAGCACCTGTCATTTCAGCCAGTCAGGTGACGGGTAACCTGATTGTCTGAGAGGCGGTTCAGTGTTAGGAAAGCGAATATTAATTTGCTTTTCTAACGCACCTGGGTGAAGTGCGAGCACAATGCTTTGTGCTCGCAGTTCAACTTTTTTGAAGCCTATTAGGGCAAATGGCTGTAATCAGGTGCTTCCAAAACACCCCTCCCCGCCGCTGGAATTCAGGCTCCCGGCATCCGAAAAAGGGCCAGACGCCTGAATAGGGGTTGGCTACAGCGGCCATGGATAGATTTGTGCAATGCATGAATATATCCATTATACACAAAGGGAGGTGGCTGGAGAGAGGGGGTGGTGCCCTGCGTCCTTAATGGACGCACCGCCACTAACCCGCGTCCTTTGCTGCTAATGTCGGCTCCATACACTCCGATACTCTGGAATGGCGGATCGCAACCCATTGATTGCAATCTGGGCTTGCCAACCCACCATTCCAGAGCATGGGCATGCACTTCCCTGATTTGAGGTTGTGGGCCACATCAGAGGGCTCTGGCCGTGGGCCACAGGTTGATCAGCCCTGTTTTAGCCCTTCCCTGCTCTCAGTAAAAAAAAAAAGTTTGGGCCAGATTTGGGCTTCAAAGACTCACTAGGTTTCATGATAACAATAGTTGAAGTTCTATTGGACTTCATGTATTAAAAGTGTTCTTTAAGGAAAGAAAAAAAAATTAGCCCTTAGTTACCAATCAGGATCCTTCTTAAAACCCCACTCTGTAGTTTCATGGTGTCATTTGCTGCCCTGTATGTTCAGCCAATAGTGTTGTAGGTCTTCACATTCCTGTGTCAGCAGTTTGTTTTCAGACATGAGGCATGCAGTATGGCACTGCACAAGTTAATGCATGGCCTATGTCCTAGTCTGAAAACTGATATTTCCTGTGAAGAAACAACATATCCCACAATCCTTGGGACTCTGGATCTAGTACAGACGCAGGTGCAGTAATTAGAATTGACACAGCCACAAGCAGGTAGAGCATTCAGGAGAGCTCACCATGCTCAAAGGGCTTTTAATTTAATCCCAGTGTTCAGCTTTAAAAAATATCTTTCTATACTATGCAATTCAACTTCACTATGGCAACCAACAGATCAGTTCGAGAATGCTTCAGTACCTCCAGTAAACTAAATTTGGTTTATAGTGTATCTAAAGCTAAAAAAAAATCACAGCTCCCTAATGGGACACATACAGAAAAAGAAAAAAAAAACTTGGCAGGGCTTCGAAACATTTTTTACTCTATCCACATCTAAACTGAAGCTTTGGCTTTGTATAAACTTTAAAGACTTTTGGGGCTTATTCTATAAACAATACACATGGTGATATGGATATGCAGAGTTCAGTAGTAACCAATCAGATTTAAGTCTACTGGAGACAGCTAGCATGATTGGTATAGGACTTTGCACATTATCATTGCTCTACACTGCTTTTTCCAGGAGGGTAGTAGTGCATTAGTATTATATTGCAAGTTGTTCTGAAAAGATGGGCAGTTTATACAAGCCCAGATGGTAAACTGCAGCGCTTTACCGTGCAGCTTAGGCATAACAATAAGGGTCGCAGGGGTCACAATTGCAACACCACCCCATGCTTTACAAAGCCCATGCGGCTCCCCTGTCATATTTGGTTCTATACCTGAATAGAAGGAGCAGTGGGGGAGCGGCATATAGAGAAACTAATTAGGGCTGAAACGATTAATCGATATTATCGATAATGATCGAAAATGAAAATCGTTGTCCGCACCTTCCTCCCTGTCCGTCCGTTAAAATCCTCCTCCAGTGTACAAGGCGCCGCTGTATGTGATCAGGCACGTCTGTGCCTCTCCTCCTCGCTGACGTCAGCTCCCCACTGATCTTCTCAGCCCCGCCCACTGCTGGGGGGGAGTGCCCTATCATTGGTGTTCCGGGGGTGGGTGGAATAGTGCCCCATAATTGGTTTTCCTGGGGGGAATAGTGCCCCATTGGTGTTCCTAGGAGGGGGGAATAGTGCCCCATTGGTGTTCCTAGGAGAGGGAGGGGAATAGTGCCCCATCATTGTTGTTCCCATGAGGAATAGTACCCCATCATTGGTGTTCCCGGGAGGAATAGTACCCCATCATTGGTGTTCTTGGGAGGAATAGTGCCCCATCATTGGTGTTCCCGGGTGGAATAGTACCCCATCATTGGTGTTCCCGGGAGGAATAGTACCCCATAATCATCTTTCCCGTATTTATAACAGTACCACAGCAAAATGACATTTCTAAAGGTAAAAATGTAATTTAAAACTGCTTGTGGCTGTAATGTATTGTCGGATCCTGGCAATATAGATAAAAAATCATTGAAAAAAACGGCATGGGTCCCCCCCCAGTCCATTACCAGGCATTGGGGTCCCTCCAAAAACTATACCAGGCCCTTCAGGTCTGGTATGGATTTTAAAGGGAACCCCAAGCCAAAATGAAAAAAAAATGGAGTGGGGTTCCCCCCCAAAATCCATACAAACCCTTATCCAAGCATGCAACCTGGCAGGACGCAGGAAAATGGGGGGGATGAGAGAGCGCCCCCCCTCCTGAACCGTAACAGACCACATGCCCTCAAGATGGGGAGGGTGTTTTGGGGTCCTTCCCAAAACACCTTGTCCCCATGTTGATGGGGACAAGGGCCTCTTCCCCACAACCCTTGCCCAGTGGTTGTGGGGGTATGCAGGCAGGAGGCTTATCGGAATCTGGAAGCCCCTTTTAGCAAGGGGACCCCCAGATCCCAGCCCCCCCCCATGTGAATGGGTTTTGGGTACATTGTACCTCTACACATTCACCAAAAAAAGTGTCAACAAATTAAAAATGAGAGTAGACAGTTTGGGACAATTCCTTTATTAAAAAATAAAAAATGTCCTGCGATGTCCATTTATCTTCGATCACTGCGCCAACAGCCCGAGAAAAAAAAAGCCAGAAAAACTCCGCCTCAATGGGAGGCTCACCCGTTTACGTCACCGGGTGGCCCTGCCCTCAGCTATATAACAGTTGTCAATGCAAAAAGCCTGCAGTTGCGGGGACGCCTCCAATCGAGGCAGAGTTTTTCCATTTTTTTCTTTTCTCGGTCCATCGGCGCTGTCATCGAAGATGAATAGACACCGCGGGACATTTTTTTAAAATAAAGGACTTAAAACACCCTCCCCAGGCATGTGGCCTGGTACGGTTCAGAAGGGGGGGACGCTCTCTCATCCGTCCCCCCCTTTTCCTGCAGCCTGAAAGGTTGCATGCTCGGATAAGGGTCTGGTATGGATTTTGGGGAGACCCCACGCCATTTTTTTTTTTAAAAATTGCCGCAGGGTTCTCCTTAATATCCATACCAGACCCAAAGGGCCTGATAATGGACTGGGGGGGAACCTAATTTTAACCCTAGACTTCAAGCCTTAACCTTTCAATGTAACCTAAACCTTAAAGAGAGGGATCATTCACACCATTTTGGGCTTTGCCGGTCATCCTTACCCAGTGCAGTTCCAATGCAAAGACAAGGTATTTTGCCTTGTTTGATATACAGTGCCTTTCAAAAGTATTCACCCCCCCTTGGCTTTTTACCTATTTTGTTACATTACAGCCAATGTTTTTTAAATCTGAATTATATGTGATGGATCAGAACACAATAGTCTAAGTTGGTGAAGTAAAATTAGAAAAATATATACATAAAACTATTTTTCAGAAATGAAAAACTGATAATTGGCATGTGCGTATGTATTCACCACCTTTGTTATGAAGCCCATAAAAAGCTCTGGTGCAGCCAATTACCTTCAGAAGTCACATAATTAGTAAAATGATGTCCACCTGTGTGCAATCTGTCACATGATCTGTCATTACATATACACACCTTTTTGAAAGGCCCCAGAGGCTGCAACACCTAAGCAAGAGGCACCACTAACCAAACACTGCCATGAAGACAAAGGAACTCTCCAAACACATAAGGTTGTTGAGAAGTACAAGTCAGGGTTAGGTTATAAAAAAATATCCAAAAATTTGATGATCCCTAGGAGCACCATCAAATCTATCATACCCAAATGGAAAGAACATGGCACAACAGCAAACCTGGCAAGAGACGGCCGCACACCAAAACTCACAGACCTGGTAAGGAGGGCATTAATCAGAGAGGCAGCACAGAGACCTAAGGTAACCCTGGAGGAGCTGCAGAGTTCCACAGCAGAGACTGGAGTATCTGTACATAGGACGACAAAAAGCTGTACGCTCCATAGAGTTGGGCTTTATGTTAGCGTGGCCAGAACAAAGTCATTACTTTCAGCAAAAAACAAAATGGCACTTTTTGAGTTTGCGAAAAGGCATGTGGGAGACTCCCAAAATGTATGGAGGAAGGTGCTCTGGTCTGATGAGGCTAAAACTGAACTTTTTGGCCATTAAAGAAAACGCTATGTCTGGCGCAAACCCAACACATCACATTACCCAAAGAACACCATCCCCACAGTGATACATGGTAGTGACAGCATCATGCCGTGGGGATGTTTTTGAGCAGTCGGGACTGGGAAACTGGTCAGAGTTGAGGGAAAGATAGATGGTGCTAAATACAGGGATATTCTTGAGCAAAACCTGTACCACTCTGTGTGTGATTTGAGGCTAGGACAGAGGTTTACCTTCCAGCAGGACAATGACCCCAAGCACACTGCTAAAGCAACACTTGAGCGGTTTAAGGGGAAACATGTAAATGTGTTGGAATGGCCTAGTTAATGCCCAGATGTCAATCCAATAGAAAATCTGTGGTCAGACTTAAAGATTGCTGTTAGCAAGCGTAAACCATCCAGCTGGAAGGAGCTGGAGCAGTTTTGCAAGGGGGAATGGGCAAAAATCCCAGTGGTAAGATGTGGAAAGCTCATAGAGACTTATCCAAAGCGACTTGGAGCTGTGATAGCCGCAAAAGGTGGCTCTACAAAGTATTGACTTTAGGGGGGTGAATAGTTATGCACATTGACTTTTTCTGTTATTTTGTCCTATTTGTTGTTTGCTTCACAATAAAAAAAAAAAAAAAAAAATCTTCAAAGTTGTGGGCATGTTCTATAAATTAGATGATGCAAATCCTCAAACAATCCATGTTAATTCCAGGTTGTGAGGCAACAAAATGCAAAAAATGTCAAGGGGGGGAATACTTTTGCAAGCCACTCTAGTGTTGGTTCATATCATAAAACTGTGATTTGGCCTTCGCCTTAAAGCCTAAGTTTACTCACAGAATTAAAATGCAAAATAAGCACCTTCCATTATTCACAGCTTCTATGAATAAAAATGGATTTATAAATGGAGGACGGGCAAATGATAGCTCCACCCCCTCCATTCATCAATCACGTTTCATTCATAGAATCTTTAGTACTGGTTTCTATGATTGGAGGAGCTAGGAAGAAAGGGCAGTCATAGTCAGGCTCTCTTGATGAGCCTTTGACAGCTCCTCAGTTCTACTAACTCCCGCCACATTGGAAGATTGTGGTGACAGGGATGGGAGGGCATCAGATGACATTAGATTTCTACTAAAGCACAAGGGACAAATCACACTGAAGGTAAGTAATGTCCCCTGTGCTTTGTATTTTTTTGTAGGTAAGCATATGCTTTAAGGCCAACCCTGGGATTTGATTCCTCTTTGACTAATAAAAACTTTAAAGATTTCATTTAATTTAAATTGATTACATACTTTTGTTTACAGGAAATATGACAGCTAAAGAAGACTACAGTTCACTTGTCCATGGTCTGTGTAGCCTGGACTTCTCTGGAGACAACATACCTTGCCAGCTTCTCCTGACTGGTGACACAGCCTTCCCATTACTAGTAACACCAGCACAACACGTCCTCTTGGCTGCCTCTAAGTATGGGAAGGGTAAAATAGTGGTCATGAGCCATGAGGCATATTTAAACCAACCACAATTCATGGATTTTCTGAAGAATGCTATATCCTGGCTGAAACCATCTTTAGAGGCAGTAATTGGTGTTAACAACAATCTAGATCACCTGGAGCAGACTCTGTCCTCCTCTGGACACAGGGTAGAAAAGGTGTCCGGTCTCAAGAAAGATCTAGGGGTGTTCTGTACTACCGGATATGATGACAGCCAGGCAGAAGATATTGTCACATTCTTGAGTCAAGGTGGAGGTGTGCTTATTGGAGCCCAAGCCTGGTACTGGTCTCAATTTCAGCAACAAGAGAACGTTCTGTGTCATTTTCCTGGGAACAAAATAACATCAGTTTCTGGAGTGTATTTCACCAACAAATATGGAGAGAAGGGAAACTTCCGTGTGAGTGGGAACATACCATGGAGTCCAGTGCATAAAGTGTAAGTACTCTGTGACTGATAAACCTTAAGGTGATTTATCAATGGTTTCAACAAAGTTTTACACAACCTTTACCCAAAACTATTTTTCTAATTAAACCATAGGTGTAACATTTGTGAATTTTGGATGAAAGTTGTATTAATTGTGAGTGAAATCATTTACAAATAGACCGCCTAGTGTTCTTCTAATAAAAAGAAATCAAGACCTCTTTTCTATTAGTCTTCATGCAATATATCATTATTTGCCCCATTTAAATCTTACATGCTATCTTTTCTTGAAAGTTTATGCAGCAGGGTGTATATTTTTGTGTGTTCCACCTGCTCGCCCCCACTCCCAACCACTGTGCCGCCGACTCTTCTCTCTTCACCGTTGCTGGCTGTGGGCTGCTTCCCCCCACTGCTGTGCTGTTAATTGCTGCTGGAGTGGCTCTGTGTGTGAAGCCGCCACTGCCGCACTGTGTAAAATGCAGGCTATGATAAAATCCCTGTGCTCGATCCTCTTCTCCCTCCATGCAGCCATGTACCTGAGCCAATCAATGGTAGGGGAAGGATACGACGATCTTTGAGGACACTGAGAATTGTAACCCCCCCAAATGTAGCGCTTACCTCCACAGGAGCAACTTGAGATAATGAGTTCTCTGTTCTGCCACAACTCTTTAAAGTGTTTGTTGACCCCCCAAAAAATATATACAGATCCGGGTCCCTTAAAGCAGATTATACAGCACAGTGCTAGTGCTGTGTAATCTGCCCCCCTCTAAACTGTAATAAGATACAGGAACCTGGCACTTCCTGTATCCCCTCTCTGCGCTGACCACGAAAATCAAGGCTGCTTAACCCTGACCACCGTGGTCAGAGTACATTCTTGCATCATATGCTGCTGCCCCCTCTGCTCTCTTCTCTCCCCCCTCACCCCCTCCTTTCTGCCTGTCATCTCCCTCTCTGTGTCTGTCTCCGGCTCGGCTCCAACCTTCCCCCCCCACCGCTATTATTGTAAAATAAAAACATAAAATTGTCACTGCCAGCTCCTGTATTAGATAAACAATAAAAGGAGGGGGTGGAAAGGGAGGGGGGAAAGGGAAGGAATTGTGGCAAGTTCCCACTAATGCCAGTCAAGTACAATGAGTGACCGTTTTTGATCCATCACCTGTTAGGGTGTTGTTGCTGTAACCATATAGCATATAAAAATAAAGGAGGGAAGGGAGGTACTCTATAGTGGAGAGTACCGGGTAGGGGTTACTATCAGCAGCAATAATTGGATCGAACTGTGATATATCAAAAATTGATTACATTTATTCCGTATATCAAAAAATGTTAGGTATCAAAAAGTGGAAATGAAAATAATTGCAGTATACATAAAAACTAATTAAATCTATTAATGCAAGGAGTTAATAACCATGGACATATTAACAAACAAGACCAACATGTAACAGTACAAAAACAAAACTAAACACTGTCCGGAAGCATTGTATTAGCTGCACGTCAGTCACAAATTATTAATTGTAAGGATACGGTTTTGGAAGATGGGGTCTGAAATGATCCCCTAAATATACTAATTGTTTATGGCTGACATCAGGCTAATCAATAGAGAAAGATGGAATGTGTGGGGTGAATAGCAGGCCCGTGAGAGGTAACCTCTTAGCTATATGCTGAGGTTAGGATTGTTATTAAATGAATACAAGGAAAAAATATTAAATATTATATTCTTCATCTATAGGAAAACTGATATATTATTGTTAAGAATAATATGGAGAGCAAACAGTCCTCAAGGTGCACAATTATTGTATCCGTTGAATCCAGGAATTAAAAACAATTGTTGTGCTGCTGTATTCTCAAAAGTCAAATTCATTCCATCATATTCCAAAGACAGGTTTAAGCATAACAAGATTTCCTTTGGTCATTCAATGCTCATATATCAAGTTTAGGAAATCATCAGCATTATACAGGTCACCTCTGTCATGGATGTTATGAATACTGTTATTAACTACTTGCATTAATAGATTTAATTTGTTTTTATGTATACTGCACTTATTTTCAATACCACTTTTTGATACCTAACATTTTTTGATATATGGAATAAATTTAATCAATTTTTGATATATCACAGTTCGATCCAATTATTGCTGCTGATAGTAACCCCTACCCGGTACTCTCCACTATAGAGTACCCCCCTTCCACCCTTCCCCCTGGAATACCACACTAAGTAAGTAGTTTTCAAAAAACTAGCATTCTAAATACCGAATTTGAGCTGTCTTCAGGCCGGTCACGTGACTCACAGCCGCTTTACAGCTACAATACAGAGATTCTGCGGAGGAAACAAGTGGCCACGTGATCTCCCCGGCTGATGTCAGAGGGAGATCACGGCCCCTCCCGCAGAAGACATCCATCGGAGCTATAAAGTGGCCGTGGGTCATGTGACCGGCCTGAAGACTTCTTACATAGTGTGCTATGTCAGTCTCTAATAGAGGGGCTGGCATAGTCTTATATAAATGGGTTAACAAACCGTTTAAGCTGCTCAGACCCCCCCCGACACAAATGGTTATAGGTTGAAGACAGTTAACACCTGTGTAACTTAAGTGTTAGCAGGCTACTACTCCATAATAGTACACATAAAATGGGACACAAGCAACTGGATAATACGTTGTGGATAAACAGGTGTATTAAGACAAGGTGGTTAAACAGTGCATGAACCAATAAGCAGACAACTGAACAGGTTTAAAAATGAAGCGCTGCGCAGACTATTGGCGCTATATAAATCCTATATATTAATAATAATAAATAATGTGAACACAGACCCATAAAATGGCAATCAAATAAAATTATAACTGGTTATAATTAACATTAACTTTTAGTATCTCAGTCCTTTGGTCCCTGGTGTGGACACAGGCACCCCAGCGATGGGCCTGCACTGCTCCAGGTCCCTGCACACAAGAGGCGTGTGTGGCTGTGTAGCACCTACCCCCACAAGAGCCACTGTGAGATGAAGGGTTCTCTGTTCTGCCATGACTGTTTAAGCTGCTCAACTTCCCACTGACACACCTGGTTTTAGTCATTCCCACCTGTGTAACCCAAATGTTAGTAGGCTACCACTCTATAATAGTACACAAAAAATGGGACACGAGCAACTGGATAGTAGGTAAACAGGTGTATTAAGGCAAGATGATTAATCACTTCCCACCTGGCCTATTTTAATAATATGGCTTGATGGGTGCTCTGTTATCCCAAGAAAACATCCCACTAGCATGCCCTGTGCGTGCCCTAGGGACCACGCAGCGCCACAATCTGAACACAGATAATTGTATGAGGCTGCTGATTTTGGCCTTGGTACCAGGTGATCGCTGTGATTCACATGTCAGTGGTAAACAGTGGCTGTCATTTATGGCCATTGTATACCATGTGGTCACATTAATCACATGGTACAGGGCCAGTAAAATGGTACTAGGTGGTGCCTATGGCCAATCACAGCTATCACAATAGTATACAACAGCACACGAATGGATGCAATTCACAATGTAAGAATTATTGCTTATACTGTGATCATCACTGTAATACACAATCATAGTGTTAAAAAAAAAAAATACTCATCACCTCTGTGGTAATGATAATCCGAATTATAACTGGTGCAAACAGGATTAATAGTAACGGCACTAACTAACTACGTGACTCCCGGCCACTCTGCTGCTATGATCCAGGAAAACAATGGGTATAAGCTTTGTGAGCTGCCGCACTAAGCCTAAATTAACCTAAAATAATCACAGGAGATATAAATATAATCAGCTGCCTGCACTTTCCACACTTCCCCAGATGGTGATAATGCAATCTATATAACACACTGTGCAGCGCTGATAAATATGGAAACAATACTATATAAATATATGAATCCAGTAAACACTATATATAACATAAAGGTCTAAAACATAACATATAAACACTAGAATAAAGTGTTCGTGCTCTGTGATATTGCACTCAGTCCTCAATGAGGTTATTAAACTAAACAACAGTCCATATATATGAAATTAAAGTGCTCGTGCTCCGTGACTTTCTATTAATCCTTGATGAGTGTTCAAACTAAACAGCAAAAGTCCATATTAACATCAACAGAGGAGTATTCCCAGAGGAAGTCACGAGACTGTGATGAAACTGGTAGGAGGAGCTTGATCGGCTGATGAGGTACCAGGAAGTGTTGCAGAGCTGGCATAGGACAGAGGGAACGCCATGTAAACCGGGGCTGCAGAACCAGACCACAGGTGACTCTATCACCCCTCAGCACTATAGCACTTTAAAAGGCGTTTTTTATTTATTTGAAATGTGAGTTGTATATATGTGGAGTTCTGTCTGAAATTAAATTTTTTTTTAACTTTATCACGCTATTGTATGTTTATCACGCTATTGTATGACTCTGTCATTTCCCACATGTGATGTATATGAGGAGAGTCTCTGAACATACCAGGAGAAAATAGTGAACTGTGAGCTGGGTTATTATCGGAAGTAGCAGGTGGCCTGTGTTCCATACAAGTGTCCCATAAACCTGCATAGGATAAAGGAAGCAAAAGAGGATCTCTGCAGGTTATTGTTATCAATTACAGGCTTATTTTTTAAGCCCCCAAGGTGAGGGTACACCCGGTGGGGGTTGTGTGTGCACAATGCATGAAGACACAATTATCACATGGTTGAGGTTAATATGGACTTTTGCTGTTTAGTTTAAACACTCATCAAGGATTAATTGAAAGTCACGGAGCACGAGCACTTTATTTTCATATATATGGACTGTTGTTGTTTAGTTTAATAACCTCATTGAGGACTGAGTGCAATATCACGGAGTACAAGCACTTTATTTTAGTGTTTATATGTTGTTATGCTTTAGACATTTATTTTATATATATATATATATATATATATATATATATATATATATATATATATATTAGTGTTTACTGGATTCATATATTTATATAGTATTGTTTCCATATTTATCTATTTATCAGCGCTGCACAGTGTGTTATATAAATTACTATGATCCAGGGCTACAGCGGGAGGGGCCGAGATCTCCCTCTGACGTCGGCCGGGAGGTCACGTGACCGCCGTGCTGGCCACTCAGCTCATCCCACTGTAGCCCTGGATCGTAGTATCAGAGCGTAACTAGCCTGAAGATAACTGAAAAAAGGTATTTAGAGGAACTTATTTAAACAAACACTTACAAAGTAAGTTATCGCCGGATAAAGGAGAGGGGCTGCCAGGATCGTTTTTTTTACTACAAATATCGACAGGAGGGGGGGCAGAGACAGCTCACACAGACACAAGAGCTGACAGGCAGGGGGTTGAGGACAGGAGAGCTGCGGATGACGGAGGCTCAGCAGCCAAGATTATCGTGGTCAGCTTACAGAGGGGACACAGGAAGTGTCAGGATCAGCCAGGTTTTTTACAGTTTAGAGAGGGGCAGGTTAGACAGCATAAGCACTGTGCTGTTTAATCTACTGTAAGGGAACAAACACTTTAAGTGTTGTAATTCCTCTCATCACTCCTGGCAGGTGACAGATCCAATCCCATATGCTTAGCGGTCAGCTGCTACAGAAGTCCCAGTCCTCACTATCAGGTGCTCACTATCAGGTCCTCATGATTGGTTGTTCACTGGCTCTCCTTCACTGTAGGAGCACATGGCAACAGGTCCCTCCAGCTTTGGGTTCCAGCACAGAAGCAGAACTCTCAGTGTCTCAGTCCTTTGGTCCCTGGTGTGGACACAGACACCCCTGCAATGGGTCTGCACTGCTCCAGGTTCCCGCACACAAAAGGCTCACAGGGGCTAAGTCCCTTGGCACCCTGGTGTTAGTGGATGCAGACACTCAAGGTAGCATGTCATCATTCGCTCCTAGCACTAGACTACCCCAAGCTCCAGTGTTTGCCCACAAAAAGACCTGTCTTTCATCCTCTGCTGTGCCAGGGAATTGTAGGCAATGTAGTTCCGCAGCCATTTACTTGTGTTGTACAGCACTTATGCAGCAGGTAGCAGTAAACATAGAGCCACTCCAGCAGCAGCTATCAGAGCAGCAGCGGGGGAGAGCAGCGGACAGCCAGCAACAGTGAAGAGAGGACAGCCAGCAGCACAGTAACGGGGGAGGGGGGCGAGCGGGTGAAACACACAGCCGACTGCACCCACTTACACTTATAATTCCTGTTAATTTCTTATTGTGTGCAAAACTAATGACTGCAGGGGTGTCTGATTTTGTTTTATCCAGTATAAATTTTTCAGCGGATTTAAAGCATCTCATGCAAGGTGTTAATGACCTGGACATCAGTGGAGGATCTGTACCCTCAGAACTTCTTCTTCATGGGCCTCTAACATTTCCAATTGGGCTCAGCAACAACAATCAGTGCTTTTTTGGTGCTGCATACTACGGCAGAGGACGTGTTGTTGTAGGAACACATGAAGGCTACCTCTCCAAGCCAGAGCTGAAAACCTTCATTCTCAATGCTATTTCTTGGCTAGACATGTGCAGAAATGGAAAAATTGGTGTTAAGAAACTGGGAAATCTCCTCCAGGTGTTACAGAATGAAGGTTTATCTTGTGTGGCTTCTGACTTGATTCCTGGTCTCAGTGTATATTGCTGCACCTCATACAGTGATGCAGAAGCTGAAAAGATCCATAGATTTGTGGCGGAAGGTGGAGGGCTGCTCATCGCTGGCCATGCCTGGCACTGGTCTTATTCCAACCCAAATGTGCTTTCCCAGTACCCAGGAAATAAAATCCTCAACAAGTTTGGAATTAGTATTCTAGCACAGACAGTTGGGCAAGGAGTTTATAAGGCTTTGGATCCCAAAGCAGTTGATAGTACCTACCACTTCCCTAGAGCAGCTTGCGAAATGCTAAGAGACTTGAATAGTGGAGTTGAGCTGAAACCACCTCTCAGCTCTTGGTTGAACAAACTCAGACAAGATGTCTCATCATACATGAAGCTTCCAGCCAGCCCTCTCACCTCATCACTACAGCACGAACTGGCACATCTAGTACAAGGGTGTCCTTTGCCCACTGTCAGTAAACAGTGTCCTGTGAAAAACAGCTCCAAAGAGGCCTTTATCATGTGCTTAGCTCAAGAAGTTAGCTGCCTTAAATGTTTGAATGACCATGAGGAAGGCGACACTGATTTATTGGACCAGGACCCTGTTACAGTTCAGATTGATGCCACAAACCCAGGTAGAACATTAAAAATTATAATGTCTGTGCCTCCATCTATGCAAGATTTGTGGTACATTAACAATTACTGCATTACTCCTAGGTGCTGTTGCATGGAGAAGTACTGGACTCTTTCTGCCCCCTGGAAAAACTGCAATACTAATGTTTCCAGCATCAGCTGCTGGACAGGGTCTTCAGGTATTTCTTTTCTAAACTGTTGTACTTACTTGTGTTGCCATTTTTGGCACCCCCATTTGCCATGTAGTTGCAAATCATAACATTTGGGGGGGGTGGCAAAAAATAGTTCTGAAGCAGAACTTTGGGGTGCACCACTTACAAATAGCCAGCATAAGGGAGCCACAGATGCAGCATACAGCTTCCCATTGCAATGAATGGATGTACGCTACTATATGAGGGTTTACACCAATGCTTGTCCAAACGCGCGCATGAGCATACAACCCTGGATGCAAACTGTGGCTCCTTTACGATGGCTATTTACACTGAAGGCCTACTGTCCACGAAGAATGGACTACTGGACACCATTGGAATTGTCCATGTCACCTTAGCAGCAATGTGGACCCCAAAAGAAGTTGATAAGACTCAGGCCCCGACGCATCACATGACAATGTATTTAGGCAGGTAAAAGGGCATTTAGCATAGGCTTTTTTAAAATAAATGCAGAAAAGTGTTGGGGGGGGAGATGCAGGGTATGTTTTAATAAAAGACACAAACTGAGTTCCCAGCAGGTGCCACTCACTCACAAGGATAAACAAAAGCTGTTTCTCCCTACGGAAACTAGGTAAAAGAAAAAAGGAGCACTGGGAGTACATTTTGGTAATTTCTATACAAGTTGTTTAAGATTAGAATTACTGGGCAAAACAAATTCAATATAGCATTTCTTTTTTAAATGACTGTTATATACACATTTAGCTTACACATTTCTTTTACTATTTTTCCAGGTTCAGGTTGGCTGCCACTCAGATAACTTGAGTGGAGCAAAGGAGTTCTGTCGTGCCCCTGTGGTTATACATCAGAAAGATGTTAGTGGAGAAAAAGTGAAAATGTCTTGTATATGGGGAGGTCTTCTATATATTATTGTCAAAGCAAAAAGCCAGTTGGGTGTGATTCCAGTCACAGTGTATGGTGCAGAACAAGCTCCAACATTCATTAAGGGTAAGCATTTGGAAAAAGAATATACTGAGTACAGAATGTTTTGCATTTTGTCTGTAAAGGTGCATTTTTGCTATTAAATATACAGTATACAGATTATTATTATTATTATTGCAGGGATATATTTATGTTTAACACAATTACATAGTTTGGAGTTTTTGCAGTGATTTTGTAAAAAAGAGAAAAAAAAAAAAAAAGTTATAAAAAGTCAAAGAAGCTCAGGAGTAGGAGATAACAGAGAAAAAAATGCTCCTGCGCACAAGTGGGTAGCCGAACAAGCGGTATATGAACACAGGCCTTGCTGCCCTCAAGGATGGGGGATCCTAGCAAACAATGAAAAAGAAAAATGAAAGGGCGCACCAGCCATGTGCATTATCTTTTGGATAAAATGTATTAAAACTAATGATAAAAAGGAACTACTTACAAACAGTAGGAGAAGATCACAAGTGTATAAAAGGCCGTGCTCTGAGGAAGAGGGGATGTTCCCCTCTAAACGCGTCAGCCAGCAGTGATTCTTTGTGAGCTCTTCTGGCACCTCTGGTGGGCTCTGCTGTTCTCTGACTGTATGCTGAGATTGGAAGATTGTTTTTATACACTTGTGATCTTCTACTGTTTGTAAGTAGTTCCTTTTTATCATTAGTTTTAATACATTTTATCCAAAAGATAATGCATATGGCACGTGCGCCCTTTCTTTTTTCTTTTTCATTGTAGGAGATAACAGAAATGTGGCTCAACAAAAGTCATGATCAGTTAATGCATTTGAAAGGTCATGGTTTGTTTTCAAAAGTTTTTTAAGGATGAAGAAGACAAAAAGAAGCCTTGTCAGTTTGTAGAATCTTGCTTTCATTAGTTATGAATATAAAGACCGTGTTGGTATTAATAAATGTACAATTTTACAGATTTGTATTTTGTTTGATAAAGCGGGATACAGTTTAAATTTCTATGTGTTACCCCATTGGAGAGATTTCCCATCACATCAATAGAGGTGCTAATTGTTGGGATTTAAATTACAAAAAAAATGTTTAGAACACATGCAGTTGTTGGTAGAAGCCTACATTATAAAACTCATAGAGGGTGACAGGTGTAAACAAGCTTTTAGAGCAGTGGTCTTCAAAGTGTGGGCTGCGGGCTGGATGTGGCCCTTTGCTCGCCAAAGGGCCACATCTGCACTCTTTGGGCACCATTTCTTCCACTGATATGAGGCACAATTCCTCCTACTAACACTAACTATGAGGCACCATGCCTTTAACTGTGGGACATAATCCTTCCCACTCCCACTATTCTATGGTGGGCACTATTCCTTCCACTGTCAACAACGGGGCTTAATTTCTCCTGGTGACTTCAATGGTGCAGTAATTTATCTTTTTTTTGCCAGGACATCTTCTACTCCCACTAGCCATAGTTTGCCCCCCCCCCCCCTAAAGTCTAAAGGACAATGAACTGGCCCTTTATTTAGCACGTTTGGAGGAAATGTTATTCTATTGTATGTTCAATGATTGGAGGACCGTAGCTCCTCACATATGCACACATTTAGCAAGCATGTGTATATTGGGTGCAAAGTAGAATCCAATCAGAATGTTTATGGCAGACCACCATCTCATGTCCATGGATAAACAATATATAAACAGTAACAGTGCATGGGTAGTTATACAAGCCAAAAAATGAATTCAATTCAGACAACCCAGGCAAAATGGATAATTCCAGGGCTGGACTTAATATTGAAACAAATTATTTCTTGCACATATCTAGTTTTTTAGTACCGTATATACTTGAGTATAGGCCGACCCGAATGTAAGCCGAGGCACCTAATTTTACCAAAAAAACTGGGAAAACTTATTGAATCGAATATAAGCCTAGGGTGGGAAATGCAGCAGCTACTGGAAAACAATGCCCATCTGCAGCCATACTGTGCCCATCTGCAGGCTCACTGTGCCCACCTGTACCTTTGATTACAAACAGCGTGTGTCTCCTGCTGTGTCATGCAACTGCAGTCTTAACTGTTCGGTGGCCATCAACTGTAACAAAGCCCCGCCACCTCCTCGTCCGTGATAGACGGAACACTGATTCAGTTTCCCAGCATTGTATCAGTGTTCAGTGTTCCGTGTATCATGAACAAGGAGGAGGCGGGGCTTTGTTACAGTGGAAGGTCGCCAAATAGTTAAGACTGCATGAAACAGCGGGAGACCCTCACTCGAGTATAAGCCGAGGGGGGCTTTTTCAGCATAAAAAAATGTGCTAAAAAGTCGGCTTATACTCGAGTATATACAGTATGTATGTACTTGTATGTGTACAACAAGTAGTATCTGAAGTACAGAAATATGTACATTTCTGGTATCAAAAAAAGAATTATTACTGAAACTTCAGCATTAGCATGGTGGTAGGCTGTCAAAATTATAGCCGTTTAGGTATTGCCGATCATATGCCAGCTTATTCCTTTTAGATATTTTGCTCAATACGTTTTATACTGCAATACCTTACATTTAAATGTAATTAAGGATTATTAAATTAAATTAAATGCTTGTAAAATAAAATTTTACAATAATGTCATTTGTATTCTTTTTTAGGTCAAACTAGCCTCTCTTCATGGCAGCAAACAATTCGTAACTATCCAGCTCCTTGGGCTGAGCTTATTACAGAAAGCATCGTTCTTACTGTACCCTCTGATGCCATCCGCTCACTAGAGGATCCAGAAACTTTGATGTCATTGTGGGATGAGATCATGGCAGCCATTGCTGACCTAGCAGCAATTCCTAAGAAATTTCCCCGTCCTGAAAGGATTGTGACTGATGTGCAGATATCAGCTGGTATTGTTATTTTTATTTTGGTGATCATTGATGGGGGTGTTAAGAAATAGTTTCAGGGCTACTCTCTGAGATAATTCTGTAAACGTGCATAGCCCAGGCACTAAACAAAGGCACACTTTATGTTATAGGCATTTAATGTAAAGTATTTTTCCCACGAAGCAAATGTTTCTTGTTATTTAAGTGGGAAAGTGAGCACATTTTCATCCACCGTGCAAAAAAAAATTAAAAATAACTTGGACTTAAACAAAACTTTAGCAAAGTTATGTGGATAATAGCTGCATAATTCATTTTAGTATACCATATACCGTACATAACTGGTGGAATTTCAAATGATGGGCCATGACCCCAATCCACACCATCATCTTTTGAGTGTATAGAAAAAAATATACTTAACAAAGAACAGGGCTGCCATTGTATGCTTACCACTAGCTCCGGTGAAAACAGTACATTTGTTTGTGACTTCTTAAAGGGGATCTTCACCCTCCAATACATGATCTGCACCCCTTCTCCCATCCTCTGCAGGAATAGGGCTCTTGTTTTTTTATTTATTTACTTTTTTTTTAATACAATGTAAGTCTAGGCAAAAGACATGCACTCTCCTTCCTTTGCCTCCCAGGAGGCATAGCCTTTCATTGAGGAAATGAGGAGGGGGCAGGCCTGTCAGCACGTCATTGGAAGGCATGCTAGCTGAACCCGGAACAGCTAGCAGCCTATTGATGATGTCAAAACATGGCAGTGCAGGACCGACTCCTGCCAGAAGAGATGAGGATCTCAGCTGGACAGCACTGGATTCGCTCTATCCGCTGAGCGAGTATACAAAATTAGCAGAACTCACCACCAGGGTAGCAGTGCTTTAAAAAAAATGGGGGTGAGCGAGGAGATGAAATGCACATTTGGTGGTTCTGCCCCAACTCGTGAGATTTTGATCAAGGGTCTTCGAACTCCTGTCTACCCTCTTCCACGTACTCTTCCACAAGGACCCCAAACTTGCATTGCTCCATTGTCCGATCCCAGGACATGTATCTTACTAGCAGAAACTAGCCACCTATCTATTTATCGCAGCTAAGTGCACAATAGCAAAGGCCTGAAAAAAGCTAGCTGTATCATTTTCAGAGATAAAGAGCACCTTGACGACTCTTATGATCCATGAAAATTTACCAGTATCCTCCCATGCCAAATTTCTCAAAATATGGGCCCCATGGTGGTCCTATGCGTTTACAACTTTACAGCCGAACAGCCTACTAGGCCTCTCAAACTAACTTGACCCCATCCCCAGCCTGGGGAAACTTCCTTTCTCTACCCCTTATTTGCCTCTTCTCCTACCCTTTTTCTGATTTTGGGGGTCTTGCACGTCGCTCTGTTTCTCCCTCCCTTTCCTCTACCCCCCCCCCTTTTTTTGGTTCATTTATTTGTCCCATGCTTAGTTTGGTTTTGTTCAACCCATTTCCATGGACAGGTCCACTCCCCTTGCCCACCTCAGCCCCTGAGTCTGCAGGCTCAGGCATCCCACGTTGGCCCCCAGGCCCCTGTTGGTTTATAATTTATATCCTATAACAAATTTTTATTTGTGTTCTTGCGTGAAAATCTGTATTATGTTTCATATTTATATCCTCTGCGTGGGAATTTGGCATCTGGTTTTCCTTTGCATATCAATAAAAACATTGTACCAGAAAAAAAATTGGGGGTGGAGGGTGAAAATCTTTTTTAACCAGTTGCTGCCCGCCCACCGTCAAATAACGGTGGGGCGGCTCTCGTTCTGGGATGACGTCATATGACGGTGTCCCAGAACGGCCGCTCTCGCGCTCCCCTGCGGGGGCACGCATCGATCGTGGCCGTGCCGTGATGCTAGGACATGGCGCGACCCCAATCTCTGTAAAGAGCCACGCCCGCGGCTCTTTAATCAGGTGATCAGCTGTGTCCAATCACAGACGGGCACATGTAAACACGGAGATGCCGGTAATCGGCGTTCCTCACATCACACTGATAGAGTGTGTGGCGAGGAGAGCCGATCAGCGGCATCTACTTGCAGGGGACAACAAAACATTTAATCAGGGCACTAATCATCAGTGCCCTGATTACATTATAGCGCCAACAGTGTCACCAATCAGTGCCCACCATTGCCCACAAGTGGCACCAATCGGTGCCCATTAGTGATGCCAGTCAGTGCTGGCTATCAGTCCCGCCTATCAGTGCTGCCCATCAATGCTCATCACTGCTGTCCATCAATGCCCATCAGTGTCGCCCACCAGTGCCGCCTATCAGTGCCAATCAGTGCCACCTATTAGTGTCACCTAACAGTGCCCATCAGTGCCAAATATCAGTGCCACCTATCAGTGCCTATAAGTGTGGTATGTTAGTGCCTCCTCATCAGTGCCACCTAATCAGTGCCCATAAGTGCCACTTCATCAGTGCCCATAAGTGATAGTAATAGCAGGTAATGTGGCGATTACTAATAAAAACAAATAAATGTAGCGCTTCATAAAGAATATAAATCTAAAACGTGCAATTAATTTTCATAACCCTAATAATTAAACCAATTATTTGGAAATTCCATAGGGAAGGATCCAAATAAATGAAAGTGTCCTAAAAATTAATCTGTCATAAAAATTGTATAGCAAATGATTAACAAACCAATGCTATAACAATACATGAATAAATGTGCAAACAGCGGCTTTCTAAACAATTTTCAATAGTGTCCTAAGAAGGTGACTAAACTTAGCATATTTGCATGTACATCCAATTCAATAATAAGTCCAAACCAAGGAGGTAGGAACGTCAATAAGTGAAAACAAGACATGCATCAGTGGCATAAACGCATGCGTAGATTAATGTGCAACAAAGGTAAATGATGTGCAAAAAAACAATTGATATGCAAAAATAATTGTGCAATAAATATCGGTAATCTGTGCAAATATCAATATAACAGTGCAAATGGCAATAAAATAAAGTGCAAAAAATTGTCCAAAAATCACTCCCAGTAAGGGAATGAGGTATTTACAAAAATAAAACAGAAGTGATTTAGATCCCAAGTTCAATGTGCATATATATGTATACACAGTGCAAAATCAGTCCAAGCAGAAACACTGTGCAGCAACAAAGGTCCACAAATAAAAGTGCAATGTGCCACCATCCACAGAAAGGTCTCCACAATCCACTGTGTAAATCGTTTTCCCCAGCCTCTCACCTCATAGGCTCAGTAAGTAAGCCTTAATGATAATACCACACTGGTCAGTTGATTCCCCGGGACTCCTCAGCGTTCTCACAAGATGTACAGGCTCACAAACATGTGGAGAAGAGAGGAGGGTTCCATAGTGCAGTGTAAGCAATAATAATTTTTTTAAATAAAAGTAACTTACAGTTAGGTTAATTTTCAACAGCGTAATGTCTCAAAGAACGCCCGGTCTCGCCCGCGGCCGGAAGTGACGTCACCCGGCTCTTTTCCCTGACGCGTCGCGTCACTGTTCACGTGACTTTTTCAAAGGGTCCCATAAGTGGCCATAAGTGCCACCTCATCAATGCCCACCAGTTCAGCCTATATCAGTGCCCATCAGTGCCGCCTCATCAGCACATATCAGTGAAAGAGAAAAATTACTTAATTACAAAACTTACTGACAGAAAAAAATATTTTTTTTTTCACATTTTTTGGTTTTTTTTTTTTTTTTTAGTAAAAAATAAAAAACCCAGCAGTGATTAAATACCACCAAAAGAAAGCTCTATTGGTGTGAAGAAAATCATAAAAATGTAATTTGGGTACAAGGTAGCATGACTGCGTAATTGTCATTCAAATTGCGACAGCGCTGAAAGCTGAAAAAAGGCCTGGGCCGGAAGAGGGTGTAAGTGCCCTGTAGGAAAGTGGTTAAAGTTGCATTTTTTTTAGTATTAAAGTAAGTATTTAACCACCACAAGACATACCCATTTCCAGACACCTTTTCTATGTATAACTTTAACATTGCATTTACAATACACCTTATCACGTGTGCAAAATTTTTTTTTTATTTTTTATAACTTAAAACGAAAATATCCATTTAATAAACATGACATTTTCTCATAGAGCCTGTGAATACTCATTAGCACTTCTGTTGAGAAGTTGTATCATAGGCAGGGTCTAGTAACACATCGACACTAAACAAATGATTAATTGTTCTACAATTGAAACTTGGATTGCAACTTCTGTTTGTGTATAATTACATTACTATCTAAAATTGTACATGATCTTGAGTCATATACCTCTGCTGTACTGTGGTTACATTGCAACACGTGAGATAATATCATGCTCTGGATACCACAAGGCTCTAAAGAGCAAGAATCACATGCTCCTAGGTGCATGGCCACCTGACACCACAGCTGCATTTTAGTGAGTGCCTGTCTTTGGCTCCCAGCACTTGTACAAGGCAAACACCAGCAAGAGGATCGCAGAGGTATTGGGGGTTGACATGCCTCACCTCCCTCTGCATTCCTCCTGCTGGTGCTTGCTGTGAGTGTATTAGTGTGATTATTGTGATGGGTGATGTTGATCTGTAACTTATTGTCTCTTGTTTTTAAGGCTGGATGCACGCTGGATATCCAATAATGTGTCATTTACAGTCAGCAACAGAAATAACCAATGTCGAGCACATTAAAAAAAAAGGTTTCTGGGGACCGATACATGAACTTGGCCACAATGAGCAGAGGGGCAATTGGGAATTTCCACCTCATACTACAGAAGCAACATGCAACCTCTGGTCAGTTTATGTACATGAAACTGTCCTGCATATTCCAAGGAATCAAGCCCATCCTGCACTAAAGCCAAAAGACAGGGAAAATCGAATCCAGCAATATTTAAAAGATGGAGCCAAGCTGGCGCACTGGAATGTGTGGACAGCTCTGGAGACCTACCTTCAGGTATTGTACACCAAACAACACTGATATCTAACAACTAACATCTTACCTGGCAACTCATAAAGACATAGGAACAGAGAGAAGCAACAGAGAGAATGTGACCTGGCATAACTGCAAGGACAAACCTCCATCCCCAATGTACATATGGTATATAAATGGAATTTATTAGTTGAAAACATAGGAACAATTAATGAAATACATTATATATTCTAATGGTCATTGAAAAAACCTTAATGCAAAAGACTGACATAATCATATATGGTATATAAAATGTGTACATACACATAATAGACATGATTCCAGATAGATCATAAATACACAAAATATGCATATATATATATATATATATATATATATATATATATATATATATATATGTAAAGGACCAATTCATATAAAATGATAGATGGTCTGCCAGACTTGTCAAGGCACCCTGGGAAACTCTACGCATTTTATGGCTCTTGACCACTCATCAGGAGTTGGGTGCAAAGATATACTGCAAAAAATATAATGCAAATGCACAGGGATTATGTGCTAATATAACATGTATCCCTAAAAAGGGAGAAAAAAAAGGTACTGAGCAGAGGGTCTGTACTCACAAGTAAGCTATATACCCATGCTTGGCTGATATAGGGGGATGGAGCCTCGGATGTTATTTGTCCAACCGGGGCTGAGGCAGGATGGCACGCCCAGACCAAGGGGACAAGCACAGATCGCCATAGCATATTCCCATGTGTAGTGAATGTGGTGACCGTGTCTGATCCAGAAATATTCTAATGTAAAAAAAAAGGGGATGAGAAAATGTGTAAGTAGTAAATGAACAAAAAGTAAAACTTGAGATAAAAAAATCAAAAAAATGTGAAAAAAGGGTATGGTGTGGCTTGCCTGGTGACTACCATGTATGATTCCATGAAGTGGACTATGTGTGGTGCCTCTCAAGTGTATAACACATGGGAATGGCCTGTTGACCTAGTTCCTGCTTATGTGCCCCCCGATCTAGGGCGGGTCTCCCGCCAACATCATATGCAACGCCATACTGGAGAGGGGGAGGCAAGGGCAGTCTGGCAGACCATCATTTTATATGAATTGGCCCTTTACTCTTATATATATATTTTTGCATATTTTTTGTATTTATGATCTATCTGGAATCATGTCTATTATGTGTATGTACACATTATATATATACAGTGGGGACGGAAAGTATTCAGACCCCCTAAATTTTTCACTCTTTGTTATATTGCAGCCATTTGCTAAAATCATTTAAGTTAATTTTTTTCCTCATTACTGTACACACAGCACTCCATATTGACAGAAAAACACAGAATTTTTGACATTTTTGCAGATTTATTAAAAAAGAAAAACTGAAATATCACATGGTCCTAAGTGATCAGACCCTTTGCTCAGTATTTAGTAGAAGCACCCTTTTGATCTAATACAGCCATGAGTCTTTTTGGGAAAAATGCAACAAGTTTTTCACACTTGGATTTAGGGATCCTCTGCCATTCCTCCTTGCAGATCCTCTCCAGTTCTGTCAGGTTGGATGGTAAACGTTGGTGGACAGCCATCGGTAACAAGACACTGGTCACCGCCCACACCCATAACTGGCCTTCACAGTAAGGAGCACATGGAGGGCATATACATACAAGAAAAAGACAATTCCATAGCTCAACTCACCAACCAGTCTGCTGACCAACCAAATTTACCTGTCTAACCGTATGTTAAAGGCAGGGGTTTAGTTAGCACACATTTGCAAACGCATGTGAAAGCTGCAAGGCCTCGTCAAGGCACCCTGTATTACTTGCAGTCCTAACACTAAATTTATAAGTGTCTCCACAGTGGAAGCACATGCATTGAATGGATAGGTGTGAGACAGGTGAGCCAGGAGGCCGCCCTAGCCCCCTTAAAGGGACAGGACACACACTGGACACCCAGCAATAGCAGCAGAGGCGTCCAGTGTGTCCCCGACCCAAATATACCATCGGTAACAAGACACTGGTCACCGCCCACACCCATAACTGGCCTTCACAGTAAGGAGCACATGGAGGGCATATACATACAAGAAAAAGACAATTCCATAGCTCAACTCACCAACCAGTCTGCTGACCAACCAAATTTACCTGTCTAACCGTATGTTAAAGGCAGGGGTTTAGTTAGCACACATTTGCAAACGCATGTGAAAGCTGCAAGGCCTCGTCAAGGCACCCTGTATTACTTGCAGTCCTAACACTAAATTTATAAGTGTCTCCACAGTGGAAGCACATGCATTGAATGGATAGGTGTGAGACAGGTGAGCCAGGAGGCCGCCCTAGCCCCCTTAAAGGGACAGGACACACACTGGACACCCAGCAATAGCAGCAGAGGCGTCCAGTGTGTCCCCGACCCAAATATACCATCGGTAACAAGACACTGGTCACCGCCCACACCCATAACTGGCCTTCACAGTAAGGAGCACATGGAGGGCATATACATACAAGAAAAAGACAATTCCATAGCTCAACTCACCAACCAGTCTGCTGACCAACCAAATTTACCTGTCTAACCGTATGTTAAAGGCAGGGGTTTAGTTAGCACACATTTGCAAACGCATGTGAAAGCTACAAGGCCTCGTCAAGGCACCCTGTATTACTTGCAGTCCTAACACTAAATTTATAAGTGTCTCCACAGTGGAAGCACATGCATTGAATGGATAGGTGTGAAACAGGTGAGCCAGGAGGCCGCCCTAGCCCCCTTAAAGGGACAGGACACACACTGGACACCCAGCAATAGCAGCAGAGGCGTCCAGTGTGTCCCCGACCCAAATATACCATCGGTAACAAGACACTGGTCACCGCCCACACCCATAACTGGCCTTCACAGTAAGGAGCACATGGAGGGCATATACATACAAGAAAAAGACAATTCCATAGCTCAACTCACCAACCAGTCTGCTGACCAACCAAATTTACCTGTCTAACCGTATGTTAAAGGCAGGGGTTTAGTTAGCACACATTTGCAAACGCATGTGAAAGCTGCAAGGCCTCGTCAAGGCACCCTGTATTACTTGCAGGACTTGGTGGACAGCCATTTTTAGGTCTCTCCAGAGATGCTCAATTGGATTTATGTCAGGGGCAATTCAAGAACAGTCACGGAGTTGTTGTTAAGCCACTCCTTTGTTATTTTAGCTGTGTGCTTAGGGGTCTTGGAAAGTAAATCTTTGGCCCAGTCTGAGGTCCTGAGCACTCTGGAGAAGGTTTTCGTCCAGGATATCCCTGTACTTGGCCGCATTCATCTTTCCCTCGATTGCAACTAGTCGTCCTTTCCCTGCAGCTGAAAATCACCCCCACAGCATGATGCTGCCACCACCATGCTTCACTGTTGGGACTGTATTGGACAGGTGATGAGCAGTGCCTGGTTTTCTCCACACATACCGCTTAGAATTAAGGCCAAAAAGTTCTATCTTGGTCTCATCAGACCAAAGAATCTTATTTCTCACTATCTTGGAGTCCTTCGGGTGTTTTTTAGCAAACTCCATGCGGGCTTTCATGTGTCTTGCACTGAGGAGAGGCTTCCGTCGGGCCACTCTGCCATAAAGCCTCGACTGGTGGAGGGCTGCAGTGATGGTTGACTTTCTACAACTTTCTCCCATCTCCCGACTGCATCTCTGGAGCTCAGCCACGGTGATCTTTGGGTTCTTCTTTACCTCTCTCACCAAGGCTCTTCTCCCCCGATAGCTCAGTTTGGCCGGACGGCCAGCTCTAGGAAGGGTTCTGGTCGTCCCAAACGTCTTCCATTTAAGGATTATGGAGGCCACTGTGCTCTTAAGAAATTAAGTGCAGCAGAAATCTTTTTCTAAACTTGGCCAGATCTGTGCCTTGCCACAATTCTGTCTCTGAGCTCTTCAGGCAGTTCCTTTGACCTCATGATTCTCATTTGCTCTGACTTGCACTGTGAGCTGTAAGGTCTTATATAGACAGGTGTGTGGCTTTCCTAATCAAGTCCAATCAGTATAATCAAACACAGCTAGACTCAAATGAAGGTGTAGAACCATCTCAAGGATGATCAGAAGAAATGGACAGCACCTGAGTTAAATATATGAGTGTCACAGCAAAGGGTCTGAATACTTAGGACCATGTGATATTTCAGTTTGTTTTTTTAATAAATCTTCAAAAATGTCAACAATTCTGTGTTTTTCTGTCAATATGGGGGGCTGTGTGTACATTAATGAGGAAAAAAAATGAACTTAACCACTTGCCAACCGCCTCACGCATATATACGTGAACAGAGCGGCACGGGCAGGCAAAATCACGTACCTGATACGTGATGCCTTCCCGCGGGCGGGGGATCCGATCGGACCCCCCCCCCGGTGCCATAGTCGGTCGGCTCTTGTTCGCGGGCGATGAGAGGTCAGGGGGAGGCCATCCATTGATGGCCACCCCCTCCCGATCGCTCCCAGCAAATCAAATGCTTCCTCTCCCTCTGTAATGTAAACAGAGGGAGAGGAAGTGATGTCATCTCTCCTCGAGCCGGTCTTTTTGATCCGGCGCCGAGCAGAGAAGACATCCAAGTAAGTGCACCAACACTACACATTCAGTAGAACACGCAGGCACACTTGTCACCTCCCGATCACCCCCCTGTACCCCCTGTCACTCTGACACCAATAGCAGTTTTTTTTTTTTTTGCATTGGTGTCAGTTTGTGACAGTTATAAGTGTTAGGGCAGTTAGGTTAGCCCCCTTTAGGTCTAGGGTACCCCCCTTTAGGTCCAGGGTACCCCACTAACCCCCCCTAATAAAGGTTAACCCCGTGATCACCCCCCGTCACCAGTGTCGCTAAGCGATCGTTTTTCTGATCGCTGTATTAGTGACACAGATGACGCTAGCTTAGGGAGGTGAGTATATAGGTTCGCTGTCAGTGTTTTAGAGCGACAGGGACCCCCATATACTACCTGCTAAAGGTTTTAACCCCCTGATTGCCCCCTAGTTAACCCTTTCACCAGCGATCACCGTATAAGTGTTACGGGTGACGCTGGTTAGATAGTTTGTTTTTTGTAGTTTATTATAGTTTATTATAGTTTTAGGGCACCCGCCGTTTATTACCTTATAAAGGTTTAACCCCCTAATTGCCCGGCGGTGATATAAGTTAAGTTTTTAGGATCAGATAAGGTCTGCGTCGCCCCAGGCAGCGTCAGGTTAGCGTCAGTACCGCTAAAACCCACGCACGCAGCATACACCTCCCTTAGTGCTATAGTATCTGAACGGATCGATATCTGATCCGATCAGATCTATACTCCCCAGCAGTTTAGGGTTCCGCAGTGTTAGCGGGATCAGCCCAGATACCTGCTAGCACCTGCGTTTTGCTCCTCCGCCCAGCCCAGCCCAGCCCACCCAAGTGCAGTATCGATCGATAACTGTCACTTACAAAACACTAAGTACACATAACTGCAGCGTTCGCAGAGTCAGGCCTGATCCCTGCGATCGCTAACAGTTTTTTGGTAGCGTTTTGATACAGTCGCTGACAGTCAGGAGCTTTTTTGCCTGTGAGTCTCACTAGTGTACCCCTAAATTTAGAGCCCAAAATGGCAAATCGAAGGTACACTAGTGAAGAGGCCTACACGTTTCTGAGCATGACAGATAGTGAAGAGGAAGTCACTCATCTGTCAGATTCAGGCTCAGAATACGATCCTGTAGAGGACAGCGGCTCCATGACAGATAGCTCTGACGACGGAGTTGTGGTCCCTGCTAAGGTCAGGCGTACCAGACCCCGAACTTATTCTGTCCTTGAAGTGCAAGAACCGCAGGGCTCTCGTATGGAGCAGAGAAGTACTAGTGCCGCTATTCCTTCTGGTGAACTGGCAAGCACCAGCGGCCTAGTACACCCTGGTTGTACATCCAGCACTGCAGTAACACTTGGTGACGTGGCGAGTCCCATAAGTGCAGTTCAAGCTGGCGAGGTGGCAAGCACAAGTAGTGTCCCGCTGCCACCAAGAAGACGAGCACAGGCCCGTCGTGCCCATAGTGCCCTTCCTGCTGCATTCGCCAATCCGAATTGGGTACCCACCACTTCTGCAGCACCCGTACTTCCCCCTTTCACTGGCCAACACGGAATTCAGGTGGAAACAGTTGACTTTACGCCACTGGATTTTTATTCGCTGTTTTTTCACCGAAGATCTCTATAGATCTATTGTGGACCAAAGCAATTTGTACGCTGGTCAACACATCGCCACTATTCCCCAGTCCTCCCTTGCCAGAGATTGGAAACCAATTACGGTTTTCGAATTTAAGATCTTTCTGGGCCTTTCCCTCCTCATGGGCTTGAATAAAAAGAGTGAGTTGCGGTCATATTGGTCCACTGACCCAATTTACCATTCACCCTTGTTCTCTGCCTCCATGGCCAGGGCACGATACGAGCAGATTTTGCGGTTCATGCACTTCAACAACAATGAACTCTGTCGTCCTCGTGGAGACCCTGAATACGATCGGCTCTACAAAATTCGGCCCCTCGTAAACCACTTCAACCAACGTTTTGCAGACTTGTTTACTCCCCATCAAGTTGTCTGCGTTGATGAGTCCCTGGTTAAATTTTCTGGCCGCTTGTCATTCAAACAGTACCTTCCCAGCAAGCGTGCCAGATACGGGGTCAAGATGTATAAGCTCTGTGACAGGGCCACAGGCTATACATGTAGTTTTATGGTTTACGAGGGCAGAGATAGCCACGTAGAGCCGACAAACTGCCCTGACTACATAGGAAGCGCTGGCAAGATAGTGTGGGACTTGGTGTCACCCTTATTCGGAAAGGGGTACCACTTGTACGTGGACAATTATTATACGAGCGTGCCACTTTTTAGCCACCTTTTTGATCATCAGATTGGAGCATGTGGCACCGTGCGACCTAATCGCCGGGGCTTTCCCCAGCGGCTTGTAAATTCCCGTATTAGGCTGGGGGAGAGAGCCTGCTTGAAGTATAATAACTTGCTCGCTATGAAGTGGAGGGATAAGAAGAATGTTTTCGTTCTCACCTCCCTTCATGCAGACACGACGGTCCAAATTCCTACGGCAACTGGTGTTGTGGAGAAACCCCTCTGTTTCCACGAATATAACCTTAATATGGGAGGGGTGGACCTCAACGACCAGTTGTTGGCGCCGTACCTAATTGCCCGTAAGGCCAGACGCTGGTACAAAAAAGTGTCTGTTTATTTATTTCAATTGGCTTTGCTGAACGCTCATGTGCTATACAGAGCTTCAGGACGGACTGGATCCTTCCTTAAATTTCAGGAAGAGATCGTCAGAGCCCTTCTGTATCCAGACGGTGCTCCACCTCACCATCCCCAACCAAATGCAGTAAGCCGGCTGCATGAGAGGCATTTTCTTTATGCCCTCCCGAGTACCCCTACCCAACGAACCCCCCAAAAAAGATGTCGTGTCTGCAGCAAGCGCGGATTTAGGCGTGACACCCGGTATTATTGTCCCCTCTGTCCTGGCAATCCTGGTCTTTGCATTGGTGAATGTTTTGAACGCTACCATACAATAGTGGAGTATTAGCGTAGGGTACAGCACTGCACAGACTAGGACACACTTTCACAGGGTCTACTAAGATGCTGTCGCATTTTGAGAGACCCAAACCTGGTACCAGTTAAAAAAGTTAAAGTTACAAAAAAAAGTGTAAAAAAAACAAAAAAAAGTAAAAAAAAAGAAAAAAACACAAAAAAATATATAAAATTAAAAAACCAAAAATAGTTGTTGTTTTATTGTTCTCTCTCTATTCTCTCTCTATTGTTCTGCATTCTATACTGCAATGTTTTATTGTTATGTTTTTATCATGTTTGCTTTATAGGTATGCAATTTTTTTATACTTTGTTTTTTTATTGTTAACCACTTTTTTGTTTTCAGGTACGCCATTCAGCTGCAGAGTGGATTTATTTATCTTGACAGCAACAGCGTTTGCTCCCACGATACATAAAGCCGTGACTCCAGCGCTGTCGGAGGTGATTTCACCACCACAGTTACATACTTCAGCATATATGCCGAAGCGTGGGGGCAGCAGTGGGTGGAGGAGCGATTTGCTCCTGCCTTTTGCGGGAGGATGCCCCCATGCTTCGGCATATATATATTTTAGGTAGGCACAGGTTGCGTTAAATGTTCTATTTTTTACTATGTTTTTTTTTGTATTTTGCTTTGCAGGTATGGTAAGTATTACTGTTATACTGTAATGTTACTTTGTTTTTTTGTTAACCATCATTTGCTTAGCAGGTACGCCATTCAGTTGCAGCACGGATTTATTTATCTTGACAGCAACAGCGTTTGCTCCCACGATACATAAAGCCGTGACTCCAGCGCTGTCGGAGGTGATTTCACCACCACAGTTACATACTTCAGCATATATGCCGAAGCGTGGGGGCAGCAGTGGGTGGAGGAGCGATTTGCTCCTGCCTTTTGCGGGAGGATGCCCCCATGCTTCGGCATATATATATTTTAGGTAGGCACAGGTTGCGTTAAATGTTCTATTTTTTACTATGTTTTTTTTTGTATTTTGCTTTGCAGGTATGGTAAGTATTACTGTTATACTGTAATGTTACTTTGTTTTTTTGTTAACCATCATTTGCTTAGCAGGTACGCCATTCAGTTGCAGCACGGATTTATTTATCTTGACAGCAACAGCGTTTGCTCCCACGATACATAAAGCCGTGACTCCAGCGCTGTCGGAGGTGATTTCACCACCACAGTTACATACTTCAGCATATATGCCGAAGCGTGGGGGCAGCAGTGGGTGGAGGAGCGATTTGCTCCTGCCTTTTGCGGGAGGATGCCCCCATGCTTCGGCATATATATACGGTGCATGTATGCCCATCATTAGAAGTGGGTGGATGAAGGGAGGCATTCTAATGGTGGGCATACCCACCGATCAATATCTTTTTTTCGTTCAGCCCACAGGCTGCATGAAAAAAAAGTTTACAATGTATGCCCAACAAGGACCAGCAACGTACTGGTATGTTGCTGGACTTTAAGTGGTTATACCAAAATGATGCCTGCAGGTTTAGGTATCATCTTGGTATCATTCTTTTCAGCCAGTGTTCGGCTTTCATGTAAAAGCAATCCTAGCGGCTAATTAGCCTCTAGACTGCTTTTACAAGCAGTGGGAGGGAATGCCCCCCACCGTCTTCCATGTTTTTCTCTGGCTCTCCTGTCCCAACAGGGAACCTGAGAATGCAGCCGGTGATTCAGCCAGCTGACCATAGAGCTGATCAGAGACCAGAATGGCTCCAAACATCTCTATGGCCTTTGAAACCGGAAGCTATGAGCATTTCATGACTTACATTTCGCCGTATGTAAACAGCGCCATTGGGAAATTGGGAAAGCATTTTATCACACCGATCTTGGTGTGGTCAGATGCTTTGAGGGCAGAGGAGAGATCTAGGGTCTAATAGACCCCAATTTTTTCTAAAAAGAGTACCTGTCACTACCTATTGCTATCATAGGGGATATTTACATTCCCTGAGATAACAATAAAAATGATTAAAAAAAAAAATAAAAATGAAAGGAACAGTTTAAAAATAAGATAAAAAGCAAAAAAATAATAAAGAAAAAAAAAAAAAAAAAAAAGCACCCCTGCCCCCCCTGCTCTCGCACAAAGGCGAACGCAAGCGTCGGTCTGGCGTCAAATGTAAACAGCAATTGCACCATGCATGTGAGGTATCACCGCGAAGGTCAGATCGAGGGCAGTAATTTTAGCAGTAGACCTCCTCTATAAATCTAAAGTGGTAACCTGTAAAGGCTTTTAAAGGCTTTTAAAAATGTATTTAGTTTGTCGCCACTGCACGTTTGTGCGCAATTTTAAAGCATGTCATGTTTGGTATCCATGTACTCAGCCTAAGATCATCTTTTTTATTTCATCAAACATTTTGACAAAATAGTGAGTTTTAGTGTTAAAATTTAAAAAAGTGTGTTTTTTCCCCAAAAAATGCATTTGAAAAATCGCTGCGCAAATACTGTGTAAAAAAAAAAATAAAACACCCACCATTTTAATCTGTAGGGCATTTGCTTTAAAAAAATATATAATGTTTGGGGGTTCAAAGTAATTTTTTTGCAAAAAAAAAAAATTTTTTTCATGTAAACAAAAAGTGTCAGAAAGGGCTTTGTCTTCAAGTGGTTAGAAGAGTGGGTGATGTGTGACATAAGCTTCTAAATGTTGTGCATAAAATGCCAGGACAGTTCAAAACCCCCCCAAATGACCCCATTTTGGAAAGTAGACACCCCAAGCTATTTGCTGAGAGGCATGTCGAGTCCATGGAATATTTTATATTGTGACACAAGTTGCGGGAAAAAGACAAATTTTTTTTTTGCACAAAGTTGTCACTAAATGATATATTGCTCAAACATGCCATGGGAATATGTGAAATTACACCCCAAAATACATTCTGTTGCTTCTCCTGAGTACGGGGATACCACATGTGTGAGACTTTTTGGGAGCCTAGCCGCGTACGGGACCCCGAAAACCAAGCCCCGCCTTCAGGCTTTCTAAGGGCGTAAATTTTTGTTTCACTCTTCATTGCCTATCACAGTTTCGGAGGCCATGGAATGCCCAGATGGCACAAACCCCCCCCAAATGACCCCATTTTGGAAAATAGACACCCAAAGCTATTTGCTGAGAGGTATAGTGAGTATTTTGCAGACCTCACTTTTTGTCACAAACTTTTGAAAATTGAAAAAAGAAAAAAAAAAATGTTTTTCTTGTCTTTCTTCATTTTCAAAAACAAATGAGAGCTGCAAAATACTCACCATGCCTCTCAGCAAATAGCTTGGGGTGTCTACTTTCCAAAATGGGGTCATTTGGGGGGGTTTTGTGCCATCTTGGCATTTTATGGCCTTCAAAACTGTGATAGGTAGTAAGGAGTGAAATCAAAAATTTATGCCCTTAGAAATCCTGAAGGCGGTGTTTGGTATTCGGGGCCCCGTACGCGGCTAGGCTCCCAAAAAGTCCCACACATGTGGTGTCCCCGTACTCAGGAGAATCAGCAGAATGTATTTTGGGGTGTAATTCCACATATGCCCATGGCCTGTGTGAGCAATATATCATTTAGTGACAACTTTGTGCAAAAAAAAAAAAGATTTGTCACTTTCCCTCAACTTGTGTCAAAAAATAAAATATTACATGGACTCAACATGCCTCTCAGCAAATAGCTTGGGGTGTCTACTTTCCAAAATGGGGTCTTTTGTGGGGGTTTTGTGCCATCTTGGCATTTTATGTCCTTCAAAACTGTGATAGGTAGTGAGGAGTGAAATCAAAAATTTATGCCCTTAGAAATTCTGAAGGCGGTGCTTGGTTTTCGGGGCCCCGTACGCGGCTAGGCTCCCAAAAAGTCCCACACATGTGGTATCCCCATACTCAGGAGAAGCAGCAGAATGTATTTTGTTGTGTAATTCCACATATGCCCATGGCATGTTTGAGCAATATATCATTTAGTGACAACTTTGTGCAAAAAAAAAAAAAAATGGTCACTTTCACGCGAACTTGTGTCAAAATATAAAATATTCCATGGACTCAACATGCCTCTCAGCAAATAGCTTGGGGGGGCTACTTTCCAAAATGGGGTCATTTGGGGGGGTTTTGTGCCATCTTGGCATTTTATGGCCTTCAAAACTCTGATAGGTAGTGAGGAGTGAAATCAAAAATTTATGCCCTTAGAAATCCTGAAGGCAGTGCTTGGTTTTCGGGGCCCCGTACGCGGCTAGGCTCCCAAAAAGTCCCACACATGTGGTATCCCCATACTCAGGAGAAGCAGCTAAATGTATTTTGGGGTGCAATTCCACATATGCCCATGGCCTGTGTGAGCAATATATAATTTAGTGACAACTTTGTGCAAAAAAAAAAAAAATTGTCACATTCCCGCACCTTGTGTCAAAAAATAAAATATTCTATGGACTCAACATGCCTCTCAGCAAATAGCTTGGGGTGTCTACTTTCCAAAATGGAGTCATTTGGGGGGGTTTTGTGCCATCTTGGCATTTTATGGCCTTCAAAACTGTGATAGGTAGTGAGGAGTGAAATCAAAAATTTATGCCCTTAGAAATCCTGAAGGCGGTGCTTGGTTTTCGGGGCCCCGTACGCGGCTAGGCTCCCAAAAAGTCCCACACATGTGGTATCCCCATACTCAGGAGAAGCAGCTGAATGTATTTTGGGGTGCAATTCCACTTATGCCCATGGCCTGTGTGAGCAATATATCATTTAGTGACAACTTTTTGTAATTTTTTTTTTTTTTGTCATTATTCAATCACCTGGGACAAAAAAAAAAATATTCAATGGGTTCAACATGCCTCTCAGCAATTTCCTTGGGGTGTCTACTTTCCAAAATGGGGTCATTTGGGGGGGTTTTGTACTGCTCTGCCATTTTAGCACCTCAAGAAATGACATAGGCAGTCACAAACTAAAAGCTGTGTAAATTCCAGAAAATGTACCCTAGTTTGTAGACGCTATAACTTTTGCGCAAACCAATAAATATACGCTTATTGACATTTTTTTTACCAAAGACATGTGGCCGAATACATTTTGGCCTAAATGTATGACTAAAATTGAGTTTATTGGATTTTTTTTATAACAAAAAGTAGAAAATATCATTTTTTTTCAAAATTTTCGGTCTTTTTCCGTTTATAGCGCAAAAAATAAAAATGGCAGAGGTGATCAAATACCATCAAAAGAAAGCTCTATTTGTGGGAAGAAAAGGACGCAAATTTTGTTTGGGTACAGCATTGCATGATCGTGCAATTAGCAGTTAAAGCGACACAGTGCCAAATTGTAAAAAGTGCTCTGGTCAGGAAGGGGGTAAATCCTTCCGGGGCTGAAGTGGTTAAATGAGTGAAAAATGTAAGGGGGTCTGAATACTTTCCGTCCCCACTGTATATATATATATCTATCTATATATCTATATAGATAGATATATAGATATATATATATCTATATATGTTTATGTCAGCTCTTTTGCATTAGGGTTTTTTCAATGACCATTAGAATATATGATGTATTTCAGGAATTGTTCCTATATGTTCAACTAATAAATTACATGTATATACCCTATGCAATATCTGATAGCAATTTAAAGTCCCACTTTTCCTTCCCTGTTATTACGTAAAGACATAGGAGTCACTTTATAAAGGGCCAAATCTAAGATTCCCATGATTTGCTATATGTTTGCAAAAAAGTTATTGGCTTGATTTATTAAATACATTTAGCCCTTAAAGAAGATTTTGGGTTTGTTCTGGTTTTAATGTTAATTGCTGATTTCTGTAACATTTGTCATATTTATAAAACATATCATAAGGCCTTGTTGCAAAATTTTGATGTGACCACCCTCTGTGGCAGATAGTAGCATCAACTGGAACAATAATGTAATTGACCTTAACATAAAGTATATCTAATTGAAGGCCATGTTGCAGGGAAAATGACAGTGTAGTCAGTACATTACTCTGGGTAGAAGTTGCAAGAAAAGAGCAGCAGTGCAGGGAAATAACTTTTAGCTTTTATTTCTTCAGCCACCAAAATGGCCTCAGTAACTAACCAGTCTTCTTCTGAATCAGTTGTTCTTTTTTGGAGCCCTGGTGTAACGTCTAAACCCACTATCCCCTTCCACCACTATTTCTTTAAGCTGTGTTTTTTTTAAATCATAAACCTTAGCGGTCATATCAGTTTTTAACCACTCCGGAATGAAAATCTCAGGGACACTGTGTTAGGCATACAGTGTTAATACTGTATTAGAGTGCTAGCCTAGTTGACCTGAAGCTCTGAGGGTTTATAATCTACTCCAAGATGGTGTGAGGAGCAAAGGAGAGCTGTTATTGACACCAAAATCCTGAAGACACCTTCTGTATGTCTGATGTCAGCTCTTTTGTACTGAAGACTTTGTAGGGGATCAGGGTTGTTGTCAAATGCAATCCTTAAACTGACCATGTACTACTTGAATTTTGGCCAGTTCCCGATAAACGTGGAAGAAATTCAATCAGTGTGTGGCCCTGTCAACCACATCCAGCCCGACATCCCCTGATTGAAAAATCAAAGGACACAGACAGAAAATTGTTGGACAAAGATCAGTCACATCCAAACAGATCAGTTGCAGTCTATTAGTACCTACTTCTGTTTTTGTTTTTAATAGATTTTCTGCAACCTAATAGTGAACGTTTCCCTTCCTGTGTCTCAATGGATCTCCTGCAGCTTTATATAGCCAGTGATGTTCATCTGAGGCTATATATATATATTTTGAGAATATGTCAGTATTGGTCCTCATGATGTTCCAACACATTGCTTTTCAAATAATTTGTTCTTAAAGTGGAGTTCCACCCAGAAATTGAGCTTCCGCTGATCTGGTTCCTCCCACCCTCCGGTGTCACATTTGGCACCTTTCAGGGGGTAGGGGGGATCAGATACCTGTCTAATCCAGGAATCCACTTCCAGCAAAAGATTGCAGCAGTATCTGCGGCGATCTAATTCATGTCCGGCCCCTCCCCCCCCCCCGCTGTCTTCTGGGAGACACAGGTCCCAGAAGACAGCAGGGACCACTCAGAACGCGCAGGGCGACTCGTGAATCTGCAGTAGGGAACCAGGCTGTAAAGCCACAAGGCTTCACTTCCTGATTCCCTTACTGAAGATGCCGGTGCCTCCACCCGGAGCCGAGGGATGGGTAGGCTTTGGATGAGGACATTGCGGGCGCCCTGGACAGGTAAGTGTCTTTATTTTAAAAGACAGCAGCTGCAGTATTTATAGCTGCTGACTTAAATTTTTTTTTTTACCGGCCGGAACTCCACCTTCGCATCAACTTGATTGTATGTATGTATGTATGTATATATATATATATATATATATATATATATATATATATATATATATATATATATATATAGTGTATGGTATGCCTAATTTCTATTGTGACTATTTTGCTGACCCACTGGCTCCAGTACCTGGTTAAAAGTACAGGTTTGCATCTTATAAAAGTCAGGGAAGTCCTTATCTTCATACTTGTTCAGGAACTGTCGAAACTAGATAGCCAGCATGACAGCCAGGCAACTAGCATTTTAGGAGCCATCAGTGGCAGCCTTCATGTTTTTTTCAGGAACTCATGATTTCTGGAGCGCATTTGAAACATTGTACCAATACTACAAATATCCATTAAAAGTTCACCTTTTATATGACTTTTGGAAACAGTCCAATGCAGGCAGCATCTTTTCATATAAGAATTTCTCTGTTTCTCCTCCTTTCCATGCTGCAGTGTGTATGGGCAAAGTAGAAGGAGACTTAGAGAAAGGGTAAGGCATAGAGCAATAAATAGGTACAGCTGGGATTAGATTTATATTGGGCTCCAACTGCAGTACAAAAATGAAAATTAGACCAAGTAATGTAATATAGTAATGTAATGTATAGTTTGACTGGAGTTTACCTTTAATGTACATGTACAGTAACTATATGCAGCTTTATAGAGCATACATGATAAGTTGTATGTAGTGAGGTTTTATTAACATGTTTCCCAACTCTCTTGATTTTCAGTTACAAGAAGGATTCGGATGGAATCCCTTTAAAAGTTTATTTGCAGAGTACCAGAAACTGTCAAATGTCAGTAGAAATAATTTGGATAAGATGAATCTCTGGGCAGAGAAATTCTCTCAAGCTGTCAATAAGAACTTGGCTCCATTCTTCCAGTCCTGGGGGTGGCCCATTGAAGAGAAAACCAGGCAGAAGTTAACCACATTACCTATGTGGGAGGAGAATCCTATGAAGAAGTATATCAGTTCTGACTAAGGGCATTTACAGAAAGCACACTGTATCCTATTGTAACGAGCAGAAATATAAAAACAAACCAGGGTGGATATAAATCAATGATTTAAAAAAATAAAAATAAAAAATAAAAAAAATCTGATTTTTTTTATTTAAATCGATTTTTTCGATTTTTATCAAATTTATTTTAATAAAATGCTTTTAGAGTAAAAATATATCTAAAGATAGTTTTCTATTTAAGATACATTAATAATTTAGTTTATTCAGTATAAAATAGAGCTTCGTTATGTAGCATGAGGCTGTATATTCTGCAATATTTACATTTATTTGTAAACTCATTCAATGAATTTAAGCTCTGCAAGCTTGGATAACATGCACTGCATTGATACATTCACATAATTTCACATTAACCATGAGATTAACCAAAGTTCAGGAATATTCCTTTATCCCATTGTTTTGCAAATCTATGTACACTACAAACTGTATGATTGAATCGATTCTGATATTTATTTATTTTATTTATTTCAGGTACTTATATAGCGCCGTCAATTTACGCAGCGCTTTACATATACATTGTACAGTCACATCAATCCCTACCCTCAAGGAGCTTACAACCTAAGGTCCCTAACACACATTCATACATATACTAGGGCCTATATACTACTGTTTTACTAACCTGACAGATTATTATTCTAAATAGGAAACCTTCATTTTGTTTGCAATTATTAAAGATTCTAACTACCAGCAAGAATAAGTCCTTACATTTAAAGAGCACCTGTCATTTCAGATCCATCATGGCAATGCCTGTTAGCAGGCATCCACTCACCTATTGCGCCACTTCCCTCACCTTGTTGTGTCACTGCCGCATCACCAGCCGTCCCATTAAAGTGAATGGGACTGTCGGTGAGTCAACAGCGGGTCAGAGGAGGAGCCACTGCAGGACAGAGATGACAGTTGCTCTTTGAAAATTATGATTTAAATCGACTTGATTTAAATCAAGCCTTTTTACTAGTGATTTAAATCAAATGCACTCTGAAACAAACCAAACCCAGATAAACTACTTGTTGAAAGCATCGAATGGCTAAAGAATTTTGTATAATCCTTTCTTTTTTAGATTTCAGTTAAGATTTTTAAAATTCATGGGGCTTTGTGCATAAACCTGCACTTAGAGCCCTTTCACACCGGGCCGCTCATAGTGTTTTACCGTCGGATTAGCGGCGCATTTCGGACTCTAGCGGGGCGCTTTTACCCCGCGCTAGCGGCCGAGAAAGGGTTAAAACCGCCCGCAATGCGCCGCAATAGCGGTGTTTTGCCAGCGGTATCCCAGCGCTGCCCCATTGATTTCAATGGGGAGCAGCGGTGGAGGAGCGGTAAACACACCACTCCCTCACCGCTCCAAAGAAGCTGCTGGCAGGACTTTTTTTCCCGTCCTGCCAGCGCAGCGCTCCGGTGTGAAAGCCCTCGGGCTTTCACACTGGAGACAATGCTGCAGCTGTTTGAGGGCGGATTGCAGGCGCTCTTTTTAACGCTATAGTGCCTGCAAAACACCCTCGGTGTGAAAGGGGTCTTAGAGATGCCATACTATTTCAGAAATACTATGGAAGCGGTTTGTTTGGACCAAGCTGGCAAAAGAAACTATTTACTTTCCTAATCAATGAAGCGGATGTCAATGCTATATAAACTGTGTTTAGCATCAGCTACAGGAATCCTTGCATTTATTTATAAAAATACAAGACTTTCTGAGCAGCACTCAGCCTGACTTCATTTTGTACTGGGAACGGGACAGGAAGTCCTTGTACTGCTACTAGAACACAGCACTGTATACTGTATGCAGCAAGCGCTACACAGAGGTTATACAGTGCTGACAGACACTGCATTGGTTACTAAAGGAAATCGTTCGGACCAGCTTGGTCCAAACAATCTATTGAAGTCATATTATTCCTGGAATTGGGCTTGAGCTCTCCTGTCCTGAAAGCCCTAGGATCATTGGTTTGAATCCCAACCATGACATGACTACCTGCATGTTTTTCTTGTGTTTGTGTGCATTTCTACACACTTCAAAGACATGCTGGTGGGTTAATTATCCCCTGTCTAAATTGTCTGATGTGAGTGTACAATATGTAAAGTGCTGTGTAAAATTGTTGGCATTGTTTAAATACATCTAATAAGCAAAAAACCACCCTTATTATTTTACCAACGTCCCTTATTAACAAGCTGAAGCCACAGGTGCCGCCAGCTGATGGCAGAGAAAATAGAGAACTTCCAGAACTAGCAGACTGAACCTGTCCTACCTGCTTCGTTACATAGCGGTGTACTTAATGTGGTTTCTGTTTAACTAGGATTCTCATGAATCGTGTGTTTGAATTGGATGCTGTGCTGTGTGAGTTTAACTAGAATTCTTATGCGCTGTGCATACTTTAGAAGGGCAAGTGAGACAGACTACAGTACTGGGTGTGACCCACCAACATATCACAGCTCAGATTAAAGAATATTACTGTATATTTTATTAAAAAATAAAGCATGAAAACACACTGATCTACAGTACATTAGATGACATGCTGGCCCATTAATCAACCAAACTCCTCTCTCTAATCCTTTGACTGCCAAGGAATGGATAAGCTGTCATCCGATAATATTACTAACAAAAACAGAAATACTACTTTATAGAGTCTTCAACATATAATATGTTTCAAGGTATTACAAACTGTAAAGAAACTATTGTATAAAATGACTCCAGTTAAATGTAATGATCAAATGTTGGTGCTCACATTTTTTTTTTACTACAAACTATACAGAGAAATAAAGGTTTTTAAACATTTACATGTATTGATCATTGAAAAGACGTATTATATTAATCTTCATCCATTTCATTTATACATCGAAGATTGCTAAATACTTTAGTTCCCCTTTTACCTAACTGTAGCAATACCTTTACCTTTTTTTTATTGAAGTATACAGAAACACTTATGACATGTCAGGCAGCATATGTAGTTACTGGTATATAATACAGCAGAAAGAACCCAGCATTTTAGGTTAGCAGAGTTATATTTGCAGAGCAGTGGATGGTGCCAGTAGAGCAAAGACTGGTGTCAGTAGGGCAGTGGACGGTGTCAGTTCATTTTTAAGACCCCTTTCACTCTCAGCCACGGCCAGGTTAGCGGTAAAGTGCCGCTAGTTTTAGCAGCACTTTACCATCATTTTAGCTGCGCTTTTAGGCTGCTAGCGGGGCTCTTTTAACCCCCACCGGTAGTGGCCGAATAAAGGGTTAAAAGCGCCTGTGTTGCGGCTCTTCAGCAGCGCTGCCCCTTCATTTCAACGGGCAGTTAACAATAATAAAATAATAATAAACAATAATAAAACATACAGGGTGCGGCCCCTTAATCTATGCACCCGGCCCCTAATATCTACATGTGCCGGACGCATAGTTTTTTTTTTCTTTTTAGAAGCATATGATTAGAGCAGCGATTCTCAACCAGGGTAAGGTTCCTCCAGAGGTTGCTAGGGGTTCCTTCAGCATTGGGCAATTTCTGCCTCTCAAATAAGTTCCTACTGACACCATTGATCTTTTTAACTATCTGTAAGGATGTAATTCTTCCCAATGACCACAAGTGTAAGGACCATTCTTCCCACTGACCATCACACTAATGTATCATGAGTAGATTTCTAATTTTTATCAGGGGTTCCCTGAGACTGGAGAACTATTTCAAGGGTTCCCCCGTGTTGAAAAGGTTGAGAAAGGCTGGATTAGAGTCTGAGGCTCTAATTGGCTTCAAAAAGGATGGACTGCACTGTCCCCCTAGCCCACCCAGTTGTGTGACATTAGCAAATTAATATTCGCTAATGTCTTCCTGCTTCTCCTCCTGGCCAATCAGGAAGTGGGTCCTGAGACCCGATTGGCCAGGAGTCCTAAGACCTGATTGCCCGCGAGATCTAAGTCCTGATTGGCGGGAGGAGAAGCAACCGCCGGGACTCGGGAGGAGATGCATGGGGGGGGAGCCGCGACCTGGATGGGGTAGGGTAAGTGCGGGGCTGGCAGGGGGTGTGACGGGCAAGCAGAGCGGTGATCAATCAATTGACGGGGGAGCAGTGATCGATCGAGCGACGGGGGGATGGCTGGCTGGATGGGGGCCACAGTCAGCCTAGGGTTGCCACTTTTTCTTCAAGCCAAACATGAACACGGCAATTTCTTTTTTCTTTTTTAATATACTTTATAGCAGTGGTCTCCAAACTGCGGCCCAGAGGCCAGATGTGGCCCTTTTCTTGCCTTTATCCAGCCCTTGGAGCACTATTCCTCCCACTGATATGAGACACTATTCTGTCAACTGACACCAACAATAGGGCATCATTTCTCCCACTGACACCAACACAATACAATTCCTGCCAATGATACCAATGATGGGGCACTATTGCTCCCCCTAATACCAATTGTGGTGATGTTTACTCCCACTGATGCCAGGAAAATGTCCACTCCTGCCACAGTCCAGTCCCCATATAGTCTAAAGGACAACAAACTGGACCTTTGTTTAGAAAGTTTGGAGACCCCTGCTCTATAGGATAACAGACCTGGGACACCTTTGGGCACTCCAAAGAGAATAGTAATGCATAGTGCCCCCTCAGGTTCTGTTCCGAACTACTGTACATTCATGTCTGAAAAAAATGTGTCTGGGTTTCAGGGGGACTGAAAACCGGACACATGATTCCAAACACGGATTGTCCCAGTGAATCCTGGACAGGTGGCAACCCCAGGGCCGCCCGGCCGCCCCCCCCCCCCCCCCCCCCCAAGAAAATTATGCACCAGCTGCCACTGCTAAACACTGAAGTCCCAAAAGGGTTAATGCTTTCTGAATTAATGTTATTCACTGTGGGGGAGATTTACTAAAATTGGTGCACACAGATTCTGGTGCAGCTTTGTATAGTAACCAATCAGCTTCTGTTTTTGTTTTTTTTTTTGGTCAAAGCCTAATGGAACAAACTGAAGTTAGAAGCCGATTGGTTACTATGCACAGCTGCACCAGATTCTGTGTGCAGCAGTTTTAATAAATCTCCCTCTTTGTTTCTTACCTGGGCATGTGATTGTTCTAGCAGATAATAGAGTGGATAGACCCCAGTGGAGCTGATAGAATACCTCCTGCTGGTATCCTGTAGAGCAGATGTTACCAGATATATGACACTACACAGGAAGGGCTGGACTCAAAACTAGGTGAAGTAATAGAAAAGCATACAAGTGACAATAAAACAACCCTTACTTGAGCTGCTTAAAACACACAATGTTC